>NC_050446.1:89259159-89559159 GCF_903995425.1 Onychomys torridus | reverse complement strand
TTACTTAGCAAAGCTAATCTCTTGTCTGCCTCTTGTGACATCTCTGTGAACAGACTTACATAGCCATTGATGTGATTTGGGCAGTAAGATCTTTGGAGAAGTTTCTTCCTAGTCTGGATATTCTGGTCCCTTCATCTAAGGTACCACCCTTTCTCCCAGACTCAATGAAAGAGGGATGTTTTCCCTACATTCTCTTGCTTTCTCTGTTTTCTTGCAACCTCCCAGAGCTTGAAAACATAAGAATTTCTTAGAAAAAAACTTTTTCTTGGGTACTGGTGACATAGCTCAGTCAGTATAGTGTTGATCCTGTAAGCAGAAAGGCCTGAGCTGGATACCCAGAACTTGTTAGGAATAAAATCTGGATGTGGTGGTGTACTTGGAAGAGGGGTCAAAGGACCTCTATGGCTCATTGGTCAGTCATCCAAGAACTAGCTACACACATACACACACACACACACACACACACACACACACACACACACACACACACAAACCTGCTTCATAAAACAAAAACAAGAACAAGAACAAAAACAAAAGCCAAAAAAACCTGCTTCAAAACTAGGCAGACATTGAAGAATGATACCTGATATATGTTCTCCAGGCATACCAATACACACACACACACACACACACACACACACACACACACACCCAAGAGAGAGAGAGAGAGAGAGAGAGAGAGAGAGAGAGAGAGAGACATACTAATGCACATATACGCATACCAACACATATAAACACATAGATATATAAACTTATCAACAGATACACACAACCCCCTCCCCCCACACTTTCTCTTGTTTTATAACTGAGACTTCTCTCAATCTTTCTTTCCTAAAGTCTCCCCTATTAAGTATTATTCATGAACTGGAATAAGAAAGGACGGTCAAATGTAGGAGAAAGTGACTTTTATGGTTATGATGAAAGTATAATTTCACCAAAAAAAAAAACAAAAACGGGGCAACCAAAAATTTCAGAGTTGACATAGCAAAAAGCTTTAGGAACATAGGGAAGAGTGGGTCTAAGGAGGATGTCGGCCTGTCAGAAGTTCCAGGAGCATCATTTCTGGAATTTAACTTGCTTACAATCTGTGTTTTATTGGTCCAGCCCATGCAAATGTAATGAAAATTTACACCACGTAACACCAATGGCAGAGTGGAACTCTATGCTTTGTGAAGGTGAGGAGAAGGAAGAGGAACTCCAGGGAGCAGATGACCAGCCTGGTACTAGAGCATCAAACTGAACACCAGAGTTCTGAGGGAGGAAGCAGGAAGATGGGCTGGCAGTGCACAAGGCATCTCCATCCTCCAGTCTGGGATTCCCAGCAGCATCTGAAGAATGAATACAAATTTCATAGCAGTGAAATGCTGCAGTTTTGTTTCTTGTTTTGCAAATGGTCAGTGCAATCCAGCAGGGAAGTTAGAGACACTTAATTCCTAGAGAAGCATTCCAATTAGGTTGGGTGCATCTGTTACTTTATTTAAGAAGGATTGGCTTGTTTTTCCTGAATGCATTCCTGCACTTCAACCCAGGTCCTTGGGTGGGGTAGTGTTTGGGAGGTCAGTCTCAGCCATGAACAATCTTACATAAACACAGTCCCCACAAGTGAGCTCATCTAAGGAGAACTCTCTCTTAGGTTTCCTAATATTTCACTAATAATAAGAGGTAGAGGCTGCAGATTTCACCAACTATATCTTATTGTCACTGCAAAAAGACATGTGACCGGTGCTCACCTTGGTTGTGTAGTTTTCTGAGTCCATGTCTGCTTTGGGTTCTTTGCAGTGAACTCTTGTTATAAAGTCATTTCCAAGTGATGCTTTCTTTACCGGATTCTTTTCAGAGGGCCTAGCTCCAAACATCTCAACTATTCCCTTCCAAAAACTTAGACGCATTTTCCTTAACAACTTTTCTTCTGTGAACATTCTAACTGGCTTCTGAACTGGCAACAATCAATCGAAACAGTCAGTCACTAAATTACATAAGTAGAAGGTTATAGAACAGATTCTCACTCTGTCTCCCTTCATCTTCTTAATTCAGGAAATTCTCACCCTCTTTCCCCCCCACCCCCATCTTCTGGCCTCAGTGTAATAAACCGCTTCCCTGCAGGATCACTGCTTCTTAGGCAATAAAACAGCCGTGTACAAAATGACATTTTCGATGTGAGTTTGAAAGATCTGTCTCTCATTAGGACCCCATAATGTGAGTAACTCCTTGGTTAGTTAGCACAGCAGGGAGCCTGTTTTATAACGGTATATTTGAAAGATATATTTATTGTTCTGCCACCAGAAAAAGCTCAGAAGAGAAGGAAAAATAAGTTAAACTTGAGTCATGGAGTAGACTCCCTTGGGCCCATTTGGGGCCATCAAAAATCTGACCCCTCTTCCCAAACGAAAGCAAAACTTCCAGGAATCCTTAGTCAGCTTATAAACAAAGAAGGGCCCATACAGAAGTAATGAAATTTCCAACTGTGGAGAAAAGCACTCATTTATTTTGTTTTTAAATCAAGGAATGATTGATGTGGTTGCAATTGGATGTTTGCTTTTAAAGAGATTCTTTATTTCACTTAACTACCCACCTCCATTCCCTCCGGCTATAAAGTAGCTCAGCACTGCTCACCTTCCTGAGACTGCTGGCCTGGGTTTGGAGATGCCGCGGATGGCTTCTGTTCTGTGTGTTTGCTCCTTCCTCTAATTCCACCTTGTTTCAGGAGTAACAAAAGCCACACAGGCCTGTCCATTTCCAGCTCCTTTGCCTCTCAGGTTTTTGGTTGTTTCTTCCAGCACATTTATTTGGGCAAATGCTTTCAACTCAGTTAGTTCTGTGTTAGAATTCACTAAGTTTCAAGAAAAATATAAATGGCAAAGTGAGTCTGTTTTAAGGTTCTGGTAGAACTGATTTTATTGAAAGTCCCACTAAAGAATTTGTATGCTGATACAAAACTGGCTGAGAACTTGTGGAGGTTTTTTAATTTCCATGCTACATTATTATCATTATAATTGTCTCTGCATATCAACTGTATAAATTGATACAGGCTGCATTCGGACATTTCTGCACACCTGTATACACACTTAGATCTTTCCACACTCCAGTCTGTGTCTTCCCTCGCCTCTCCTGCTCTCTCCAGTTCTCTTACCTCTTCCCAGCCCCCCTTCTGCTTTCAGCTCATTTTTTTCCCATAGATGGGAGAGAAACTATGATACACTCCTCGAGACTGGCTTTTATTTTATTTTGTTTTATTTGCTTTGTTTACGATATCATTTAGTTCTTTCAATTCTCATGCTGTTTTTTGTTTCATTTTGTCATTCAAGTTTGAGAGCACTGTAACTATGAGGTAATTAATACTGAGGATCTTCTTATTTCTTTCTAGAATGTTCACATTAATATTTGTTTTTAAATTTAAAAATTACATTTATTTTTATTTATTTATTGTTCTCTCTCTCTCTCTCTCTCTCTCTCTCTCTCTGTGTGTGTGTGTGTGTGTGTGTGTGTGTGTGTGTGTGCATGTGCATGTGCATGTATCAAAGAACATGTGTAGAGATTGGAGGACTTTTGAGAGTCTGTTTTTCCTTTCACCATGTGGGTTCTGTGGACTGAACTCAAATCATCAGGTTTGGTGACAAGTACCTTTACATACTGAATCATCTTGCAGGCACTGTTGAGATATTTTAAAACTACCCATTGACATTTCCAAAGAGCCAAGGAAGTAGAAGTTGGCATTCCTTTTTAGATTAGTGGCTCTTCATTTTTGATTTCACATGTTTCATAACGTAAGGAAGATGTGGAAGTTACAATGAAGGTTTTTGTCAGAGCGTCCCCATTGCTTGCTCCCTCTTGAAAAGCTCCCAGAGGGATCATAGTCTGAAGGGTCTTCTGTGAGATTAATGAATGATGACAAGTCTGTGTAAGGTAGCCAAGTCCCACCCTAGCATTTCATAATAACACACAGAGGTCCTTAGTACTACATGGTTCTCTGTAATAGGATCCAAATACGAATGCCAAGTGTCAGCCACCAAGCAGGTTCAAAAGTTTGCTCTAATATATGACGATATGGTTTTGTTACCTGGGAACTTGTCTTGTGAGGTGGCTTCATTGCATTTACTTCTATGTGAACTTGCTTGTCGCTGAGTTCTACTTAAAACCATTTGTGACTCCAGCAGATGGTTTTGATTTAGAAAGAGTGCTTTTTGAGTCATTTCTTTCTAACTTCCTTCCCCCTGGCCTCTGTCTCCCGGCTCTTCTCAGGAGCTAATTCCAGTCAGGTTGGAAATTACAAGCATGTTGTTTAGTGCTGAGAATGATGTGCTGACGGATGAGCAGAGGTAGGGTCTGAACTGGGGTCTCAAGGAGCAGCCTTCAATAGATTAGAATATCACCCTACTGAGAAATGGACCACGCAGAAGCCTGATTTTCCTTCAATGCAATTTAATTTTTCAGGGCCTATAACTAAGATTGGCAGTTCTGAGCCCCTCATTCCTTGAGCACAATTTATCAGCACAAGGTCAGAGAATTCTTTTGGGCCTGTTTCTCATGAGCAGTGATAATTATGCATGTAGACAGCCCTCCTTGTATTATGTAATGTGCTGAACGACGCAGGGAAGGATGGTTTTGATTTAGACTCACAAGCACCGTCACCAGACCCAAATGCATCTAACAATCAAGTAACCCAGGAATCACCTCTGATGTTCTGGATGGGATCCATCAACACATCCCCCAATGAGGACACATCCTTTTCTTTATGACTATCAATGTCTTTCAGCTTGACAATGCAGAAATGTGCCATTGATGCAGGCCATATTTGAGGGAGAGTGCCTTCTGGGCTTTCTCAGTCATCAGCCTGTGTGGGGCTGGCTTGGTGGCAGGAAACATCTACAGATAATGCATTCCTCTAATTGCTTCTCCCTGATCTGCTGCCTCTCAGCTCTTCATCAGGGAAGCTCCCACTCTTCCTTTTGGGAAGAGGCACCTATTTGGCCCTCGCTTTGGCTTTGGGAATGAATGAGCCTTGCTGAGCTGCTTGCAAGTGTAAGTAGGCCAGAGCTTTCTATCACTGGTTTCATGGTATTTAGCATCATTCAGAAGATAAGGGTTTCTAAGCAAAGGGTGGTACTGAAAGCAGAACATTGATGGGTTTCTGGGCTACTCTTCACTGTTAGACCCCAAAGCATTGGAGTGACGCAATGCTAATCCTTAAGGGCTAATGGAAGGAATCTAGGATGAAGTAGAGTTATCTACCACTCTAGAGATAACTAAATGTAGTTAAATTGGTACTCAAAGGGTGGGTCAGTAAATGACTCAGCTCAAATTCCAGTGTTATCCAGAAATACTGCTTTTTCCCCTTTTTTTCTTTTCTTCTTTTTCATTTTTTTTTTTTTCAGACAGGGTCTCACTATGTACCTCTAGCTCTCCTGGAACTACACACTATATAGACCAGGTTGGCTTTGAACTCACAGAGATCTGCTGGCCTCTGCCTCCTAAGTGCTAGGATTAAAGGCATGTACCACCATGCTCAGCTAAGACATATTTCTTTATTTTTATTTATTTATTTCATTTTTCTTTATTAAGAAATTTTCTACTCACTCCACATGCTATCCACGGACACCCCCTTCTCCCTCCTCCCACCCCACAGCCCTCTTTCCCAAGCTCCCTCGCATCACCACATCCCCCAAATTGAGGTCTCCCATGGGGAGTCAGCAGAGCCCAGTACACTGAGCCTAGGCAGGTCTAAGCCCCTTCCCACTGCACCAAGGCTATGCAAGGTGTCACATCATAGGCATTGGATTCCCAGAAGCCTGCCCATAGACCAGGGACAGATCCCAATCTTCCTGCCTGGGTGCCCCCTAAACAGTTCGAGCCAAACAACCATCTTCCATGTCCAGAGGGCCTAGTCCAGTCCCATGGGGGCTCCACAGCCACCAGGCCACAGTTCATGGGCTTCCATTAGTGTGGCTGGTCATCTCTGAATGTCCTCCCATCATGATCTCAACGTCCCTCACCTGCAGTATCTCTCCTCTCTCTCATCAATTGGATTCCTGGAGCTCAGCCTGGTGCCTGGCTGTGGATCTCTGTATCTGCTTCCATCAGTCACTGGACAAAGGCTCTATGATGACAGCTAGGTTATTTGCTAGGCTGGTCACCAGAGTAGACCAGTCCAGGAACCCTCTGGACCACTGCCAGCAGACCAAGGTGGGGTCAACCTTGTGGATTTATGAGAGCCTCCCCAGCACCCTGCCTCTTCCTATTCCCATGATGTCCTCATCTATCATGGTATCTTCCTCCCTACCCTCCCAATCAGTCCCTGTTCCAGTTTGACCCTCCCATTTCCCTGTGCTCAACTATGTTCATATCAGCATTATTTGTAATAGTAACAACCTGGAAACAACCTAGATGCCCCTCAACTGAAAAATGGATAAAGAAAATATGGCACATATACACAATGGAGTACTACTTAGCAGTAAAAAAAAATGATATTATGAAATTTGCAGGCAAATGGATGGATCTTGAAAATATCATCTTCAGTGAGGTAACCCAGACTCAGAAGGACAAACAGTATGTACTAACTCATAAGTGATACTAAATGGGAGCGAAGTGCTGTGTATATTGTTCTGTGTGAATAAAGTTCTGATTGGCCAGTCGCCAGGCAGGAAGTATAGGCGGGACAAGAGAGAAGAGAATTCTGGGAAGTAGAAGGCTGGAGAGACACCGCCAGCTGCTGCCATGAAAAGCAACATGTAAAGACACTGGTAAGCCACAAGCCATGTGGCAAAGTATAGACTAACAGAAATGGGTTAATTTAAGATAGAAGTAGATAACAAGAAGCCTGCCATGGCCATACAGTTTATAAGCAATATAAGTTCCTGTGTGCTTTCTTGGTTGAGTCTGAGCGACTGTGGGACTGGCGGGTGAGAGAGATTTGTCCTGACTGGGCCAGGCAGGAAAACTCTAACTACAGGGAAGGGATGGCCAGACTGCAACCCACAACTCCAGAGAGGCTAGCTAACAGGAAGAGACCCTAGGAGGGACACATGGATGACCCTGTGAAGGAGAAGTGGCTGAGATCTACATGAGTGGACTGGGTGGGGGGTGGCAGTGGACATATTTCTTGATAGGCACCACACTGAACACACTAGTCTACACCAGCCTTGGTAAAGATTTCACTTCCTTCCGGGATGCTGTTGTAAGTTTTTTGTTGAGAATAAAGAAACTAACAAGAACCCTGCATGTCTTTATTGAATGATGTATTGACAGCAGTAGAGTTAGAAAATGTGCCAGCCACCATGCTCTGCTGTGTTGTGGCACTGATTTGTAAAAACAAGCATCTTGGCCATTTGTTATTTTTACATTGTTTGCCAGCTTCTCTTTCTTTAACCATTTCCCAAGGTTATTTATTTTTGTGTGTGGCTGAAGATAAATATGTTTTATTTGAAACTCTTCTTCAGTCACAAAGAGAAAAAGAAGAACCCAGTTGGAATGTGTGTGTGTGTGTGTGTGTGTGTGTGTGTGTGTGTGTGTGTGTGTGTGCCTGTGTGATTCAACCCTTCTTTGTATATTTTCTTTTCTTCTTCACATAACTTCGGTCTGATCAGATCCCTCTAGGAAATGGATGCCAGTAGTGACCAATTTACTGAACTCTGTAGTGGGACCTACATTTCACATGGGTGGGAGACTACTCATAGTCTTCTGTACAGGTGACATGCTTTGTGTGATTAATCAATAATTGCCATCTAAGAAATCAGACTATCTAAAATATGTTTGTACACAGTTTTAAATATTATTTGAATATCAAATATAAGTAAAAATATTTTATTCATTAAATTATTTTGTTTTTTTTACTTCTTATTTATTTGTGTCTATGTTTCTTGGTTAATAGAGTCTACTTTTGCCATTACATTTCACCTTTGTTTCTACCAAACATACCAAGGAATACACAGTCATTGGAACATTTGATGTTTAAACTGCTTCCTGTGTGTGTGTGTGTGTGTGTGTGTGTGTGTGTGTGTGTGTGTGGTGTGGTGTGGTTGGGAGCACAAATGCCACAGCACATGTGTGGAGGTCAGAGGAAAACTTGCTGGAGTCTGTTCTCCCCTTCTACTGTGTGAATTGTGGGACTACTATGGGAAGTCATACTCAATTCCCCAGACTTGGCAATATGGGCCTTTACCTTGTGAGGCATCTGGTCAACCTCCATTGGATTTGTAATGTCATTAGAATATTAAAAGTCTCACATATGTATATACACAACTGTAGCAAAAAGTCTATTTTCTTTTTGCTTGTTTTGTAAATATCTTATGGTTGTTTATGTAAGACAACCAAAGTCATTTCATAAATACTCTTCAGAAAAGTAGTGTACACTGAAAACACCCGTCTGCATAGAGAAAATCTTGGTGGGCACCTTGCCCCCCATATTTTAGAAGAAACCCTGAATTCATGCACATGAAAATTATAGTGTGGATACTCTGCCAATACTGATTTATTCTTTAAACATTTTCTTTCCCTTCCCTCAACTTCTGCTAATGGTCAAATCAGAAGATTAGCCTTCATTTCTAAAATCATTAGTGTTAGAAGAGATATATGTGCAATTCATTACAGGCTTTGAAATTGAGATCAACATTGTTATATTTGTATGCCCAAATAATTAGAAAATGATCTTTCAAAACAGTCAATTTCTATCTCTACCACACCCACAGTGAACCACATGTTAGTGTCTGTAGGATGCTGTGGAGGAAATTATTTGTTCTCTGTACCTTTAACCAGAATATGGGGCCTATCATATGCAACATGCATCCTTAAGCAGGCTGACTCTGGAAAAAGTTATATGAAAACTCCACAGAAACAGCAAAAGGGTAGCCGAGGACTTAGGCACAAAGGACATGGGATTTCTTTCTAGAGAAGAATGGTTTCCTTTCCTTTCCTTTCCTTTTTTTAAGCTAGTACACTTTGTATTGCATAAAATCTGTGAGGCTCTACATTAGCTTGGCAGGATGATGAAGCAGTGTTTCCTAAGAAAATAAATGGCCACCAACTGGAGATTTTTGGCATTAATTATTCTAGCTCCTAGAGCCAGACATCTTTTAGAAACTTCATTATTATTATGTGTATGTGCTTAATATCATTTAAATTATTTTCTAACTCATACCTTTGCCAACTTTAGTTTTTTTTCTCCCCAGTCTTGATGCTTTTCAAGAATATAATCTATGAGGTTCAAAAGGAATTCCTGTAGACTTAATGCAGAACAGAAGCAATTTAGCATGACATCAAAATGACTTGTTTCTTGTGTGTGTGTGCCTTTGTGTGTTTATGAGTGTGTGTCTCTGTGTTTGTCTGTCTGTGTGTATATATCTGTGTGTGTGCCTTTGTGTGTGTGTGTGTGTAATGTGTGTAGTTTGTATGTATATGTATGGTGTGTGTGTGTGTGTGGTATCTCTGTGTGTGTAGTCTATTAGATGTCAACTGCAGGTGTCTTTCCTGGGGGGTCCTTTATCTTTAAATTTTATTCTTAGACAGGGTCTCACACTGGTACCTAGAGCAGAGCAATTAGCCTAGAAAGGCTGGTCAGTGAGTCCCACTAGGTATATGCCTATCTCTGTTTCTCCAGCACTGACTGGTAGCACAAATATGTGTCACCACGCTTGCCTTTTTCCATGGTTCTGGGAACTGAACTCAGGTCTTAATGCTCGCATGACAAGCACTTTATGGACTGTGCTATTTTCCCACCTTACCAGACAGCCTGTTTCAATTAATTGGTAGCAAATATTTTCTTTTTCTTACTTTTAGACATAGTCTCTCTATAAAGCACAGACTTATCTCAAAGTCTAATGGCTTCTGTCTCCATAGCGCTGGGAATACAGATGCGCAATTCTAACTAGCAGAAAGGTTTCTGATGGAGATGCACATACTCACAGTGTGTGCATGGAGTACATGGTGTCCAGAGATTGATATAGGCTGTTTTCCTAGGTTGCTTCTCCATATTTTTTCCCCAGATAGTTCCTCTCACTGAACCTGGAGCCATGAGCTACAGTGCTGTCTAGAAAGGCCTCAGGATCCTTTTGTTTCTGCTTGCCCAGTGCTGGAACCATAGGCTTGCCATAACTGGCTTTTACATGGCTTTCCTAGATCTGCACTCAAGGCCTCATGTTCACGCAGTGAGCACTTTAACCACTGAGCTATCCTCCAGCACTGTGCACAGGATTTGAAATAGTGACCATCCTCTTTAGGGAGGAGACTTTTCTCAAAGCTCATCAAACATTACTTTGGTGTCATCTGAGACCTTCCTTTATTCCAATCTTGGTGGCCCATCTCCTGTATCTTGTTAATGCTTTCTTCTCAGACCTCAGGTTCCCAGATGGCACTCAGATTAGAAATCCAGGTGTGGCTATGAAATCCTCTCTACCCTGTCATTGGAGACTTCAGCTCTATTCTCCGCTAATGCAGTCACGATCCGCCCGCTCCAGCAACCTTCCTTGTGGCAGCACAGGTATTTGGAATAGAGATATTATTAATGCTCATGCATGTACAGATAAATGTACCTTTTAGAAATTTCCCAACAACAAACACAAACAGACTAACCATTTATTAAAAAAAAAAAAATATGTAGGGAGGTGGAGTCAGCATTTATCTGGTGAAATTCCAGTGGGCAGAGCACTTGAGCCTGGTGGTTAATTTTATATCAGATTTCAGCCAGCCAGCAGTTACTCTTGTCTGCTGGTGACTACTTTCTCTGTCACTTGGTATTAGATGTACTACACACCAAGCAGTAATTATCTTTGACACATAATTATTATGGTTTTGATGACAAGAAAGACTTTCCTTTCAGTGCTTTCATAACACATATCCCTGAAAGTCCAGGCTTGTAAAATGTGGCTAAAAATTAAAAGCACTTGGATTCAGATTGAATTCTAGGAGAGGGAATAAAACAAAAGAATTGGTTGTCTGATTGAAGGAATAGTTTGCAGAGCACTAAAGGGGAAAAGAAAAAGGAGAGGGTGGAGGCTTTTTCAAAGTTTCCCAGGTTACTCCACCCAAAACATTGCTGATAGAAGGAAAACACCTAGGGTCATCATGTGCTGGGCAAGGCTTCCTGGTGCATCATGATGGGTACCTCGAGAGGAAAGGGTTCCTTGGGAGTAAGTGACCAAGGCTTGTATTAAAAGACAGAGGTTGTTCTCAGCAAGGTCACAGGCACCATATGTATGACTCCCTGATCCAGCCACCTGCACGTTTTCAGTGTGGAGCTTGGAGATAGCCCCAGCTCTAGACCCAGATAAAGAGTTTAACAGTTCTTTGCCCCAAACAAAGATTTTTTTCTTTGTTCTAATGCTCATGATCTGGCATGTCAAATCTGAAGCCTGCGGCCTTTGTGGCATTTAAATGCCTACAGCCAGTAGGTCTGGGTCATTATACTATTATTCCAAAGCTTGGACAAGACTTACTTGAAAGCTACCTGGAACTTCTGCTTAGGGGCATCTGGGGACAGTGGTGAGGGAGTGGCATGCTGGAAGCTATGTGATGGAGAGAGAATAGGGGCATGCTGGAGAGGCTTGCTGAAGACTTACAGTATAATACACGGATGCAATAATTTAACCCTAGGAAGCCAACGTTATCTAGGATCTGATTTGATTTTAGAACAAGGGGAAATCTATTGGGTTGACCACTGGAGACTGGGCTGAAACCAGTACTGTTTCCTTCTCCTACTAAGGAGTAAACAAATGTGGGCACCCGGGAGTCTCCTGTGTTCCTACGGTTCCTCCCTCTCTTCTCAGCCTTCTCAGCTGTAACTTAAACAATAATAATCAAGTGTGCTGACTTGAGAGAAGGTCTAACTTTAGTTCATTTTGTTATTTAGTGATGAGGGTGGAGGAGGGAAGGAGGGGAGGCCGTCATCTATGACTAATGCTGTCTTGCAAGCTCTTAGCCATATTTAGTAACATGGGTATAAAAATAAGCTTTTGGTTCAATTTTTTTTTAAGTTGACTTCTGTTTCCTTTCTTCTATTCCCTCTCCTGAAGATGGATTTAACTAATTACACTCCCAGCTCAATGCTGATAGACACATATTTATTATCGGTGCTCTAAGCCCTGGAATTCTTTTTTTTTTTTCATACATGAGGCTACAGACATATACATTCTACTCCAGTCCCCGTGAGCTGTCAGAGTTAGAGTCCAGCCAGAGCACTGCAATATGATAAAGTTTTCAGGCCCTGTTTAGTTAAGACTGAAGATCTGGTACCCAGCCAATATCCACCACTCAGGGCTCTTTTCACAGTCCAAAATGATTTGGCTTAAACGTTTCCAACTGTGATGAGGTCCCATTTCAGTGATTATGCAGTCATTCACTTTTCCACATCAACATCAAAGTCATTAACAGCCGAGTATTATTGCATTGGCTGGAATTCAGTTAAGGACTAGAGGGAAGTTGCTCTTTATTAAGATAAATCATTGCCTTGGTTATGTCACCCATGAAATAATCAATTTACTGTGTTGGTTAATTTCCTTCCTCTTTGATCTGTGAATGAAATTCAACAGATCATTGTTTCACACAAGCACCCCTCAAAAGATTTTTAAGGGAAAAGTGCACACATGTGTTCTGGATAGCTGTGGTCTTACAAGAACGATAAACAATGCAGCAATGCTGAGGGCTCCCACCCTCCATCAATCATTTCTGCAGTTATCTTTGCTGTGTCCCAAGGGTGGGTCAATACCTGGAGCTAGCTGGGTGATCCTGTCTCTGAGTTCGTGAATGTTCTGTTAAGTAATAAAATGTTAAGCAGAGCTAAGCTTAATACTTTAGGGACCACAAGCTTGTGCCAAATCCAAAGTGGGATATCCTTGTCTGGAATCCAGGATGAATGAACAGTGATAGTTGCAAGGATACTCACTTATAATGGGAGGCATCCTTTTGAAGGATCCCTCTTATAAATACCAAACACTCTTTGCTCCACAATTCATGGTTCTGAGATGGAAAGAAGTTGAACGGGATGTTTTATTTTCCTTGCTTTGGTGAGTCCTCTGAGAAATACTCTTGTACTTGGATGATTTAAAAATATATATTTTATAATGAAATATTTCAAACATGCAGACAAGTATAGAGAATAATGTATAATAAAAATCCATGGACCCATAACACAACTTTATCAAATCTTAACATTGTACTTCAGATATGTGTGTGTTTTAAAGAAATAAATTTTATAGATACAGCAGAGGATGCCAATGCAACCCTTCTCTATTCTTTTCCATTCTCTTCTGCAAATGGAATGACTGTCATGAATTCATGCACATAAATATTTTATTTTATGCTTTATTTTTGCTGCATGTATTTCACAACTATATACAACAATACTATTTTATAAATGTTTTACACTTTAATTTTTTGAATGGGGTGCATTTTGAGACAGGATCTTGCATAGCTCAGGCTGGTCACCTTCAACTCCTTTTCCTTCTGCCAACCACCTGGGAATTATGGGGACACACCAGGCAGGCTCAGTTTTAAAATAGTTTAGAGATCAATCCTTTTTCAGCTTGCTTGTTTCATTATATTACATGTTGAAAGTTGCTAATAACAGTGCAAATAGAACTAAATTGTGGTTGTATAGTATTTCATTGCATGGTTACATTTGAATTATAGCCATGCCTCTTCATTTTTATGTATAAATGGTACCCCCAGGGCACATATAAATAAATAAAGTTAAATACAAAAGGATTTCTGAGTCATAGATCATGCATAGTTTTGTCTTTTCTAGGTGATGCCTAATTGCCAACTTTTATCTCTATCAGAATCACTGTTTTTCCAGACATCCCTTGCTGGTATGATTGAGAATAACTTTCTTATGAACATCAGACCTACGCAGTACTCCTCATGCTCCACATGTTCATTCTCCACACTGAAAAGAAAGCAGAGAACTGCAGGGCAGGTGCTTCTAATGAAGGGCAGTGTGGCCTAGATACTTATCTCTTAGCTCTCTTTCACCCTGACTTTGGAGATCTGGCTCAGGAGATATGAGCAGTCAAAATATTGAGGGCTAGGTTGTGGTTTAAAACATGTGGCCAGATCATCTCGATGAGCAGAAGAAGAAATAAAGGAGAATTTTCCAGATATTTTAGATCCCAAACCATACTTTCATAAAATGCTTTTAATAAATACAAGGCTCAGGTCTTCATCCCCCTCAAACTTGCACAAATGCAACCAAACTATTTTTTTAAAGAGGTTTTAAAATTTTCTTGCGGAGACAGAAGTTTTCCTGTGTTCTGTCATTTGTGACCACCCAAATAAGCACATAGAGGCCTATATTAATTACAAGCTGTTTGGTCTATGGCTCAGGCTTCTTGTTAGCTAGCTTTTTCATCTTCAATTAATCTATTTCTATTAATTTATGTATTGCCACATGACCATGGCATTACCAGTCTGCTGGCCTGTTGCTCCTTGGGTGGCAGTCTGGCATCTGCTCTGATTCCAGCTTCTTCATCCCTGTATTCAGTTTGAATGTACAATCTAACCATATTTTGTCTTGCCATTGGCCAAACAGCTTTATTTATCAATCAACGAGAGCAATGTATATTTACAGTGTATAGAAAGAAAATCCCCTTTTCTGTCTAACCAAAAGGGAAGGTTTTCATTTTAACATAGTAAAATTACATATAACAAAACAATTATCAAGCAAAAATTACAGTTACAATGTCTAGTCTATTTGTATTTGGCAAAATTAAAGGTAATATTCTATCATCTAGCCCATATTTGTGAGTCTAAAGTTTTATAGCTAATTTATCTTTTATTATAACTAAGAAAAACTATAACTATCTAGTGTTAAATTCCATCCAAGACCCCAGAAGGACATAATATTACCTAGGTAAACAGAAAGTGCATTATAAGCAACTTCCAAAATTCTAGAAATGACAGAGACGGGGTTGGGGATTTAGCTCAGTGGTAGAGTGCTTACCTAGCAAGCGCAAGGCCCTGGGTTCGGTCCTCAGTTCTGAAAAAAAAAATGACAGAGACATCTGGCTTCCTGGACAGTCACCTGAAGTTTCTCTGTCATGTTGGGGAAGTCATCTTCAGCCTATAGACCTAGAATCTCTGGCATATTTTTTGGTAAAGCAGGAAATTTAAAGGACCATTTTGCCTGTTTTGGCAAAGTTCATTAGTCACTTTTCTTTGTGTTCCGCAGAATATCTGGCAGTTTCTTTTGTGAAGCAGAAACCTGAAGGGCCATCTCACCCTGTTTTGGCAAAGTTAAGTGATTATTTGTCTATGGATCCTGCAATACAGTTTATACAACATACTGTCAAGCAGTCCAGGCAAGAGCTGTTTCTTGCCCCAATGGCTAGCCTTTTTATATTGTAAGTAAACTCCATAACAGATTTCTTCAATACCCATCATCTTCTTTGAAGTAATTGATGCTGCCAGAAGCAGACATGTCTTACTGTCCAGAAATGCCTAAGTTTTTAAAACATTTTAAATGCCATATTCTGTAGTGCTGTGGGATGTTCTGTATGTCAAATGTGTTGATCTGATTGGTTAATATAAATAAAGTGCTGATTGGCCAGTAGCCAGGCAGGAAGCATAGGGTAGGTGGGACAAGGAAGAGGAGAAGGTGGGAAAGTGAAGGCTGGGGGAGACGCTGCCAGCCACCGCCATGAGAGAAAAGACATAAGGTACTGGTAAGCCACGAGCCACGGGGCAAAGTATAGATTAATAGAAATGGGATAAATATAAGAGTAAGAGCTAGACAATGGTAGGCTTGAGCTAATGGCCAAGCAGTTTAAATAATATAAATGTCTATATGTTTATTTTATAAATGGGTTGTTAGACAAATAGGGCTTGGCGGGGGCTGGAGAGAAGCTTTCCAACTACACTGTAGGTCTTTGAAGTGTTTGAAGATTACTTACCTAATTGAAATACATCTTTGCCTATCTAGAAAAGTTAACTAACATAATTTAGGTTTGATTATCATAGATGACTAATTATTAATCTGTATTTCTTAATTATACATTGCAATTTTAAATGAGTTGCATAAACATAATACCTTAAACAAGAGTAGAAATATACATACAGTATAACAAAATTGACCTTAAATTTGTATCACTAAACCAAAATCCACACCAATGTAAAGTATTTTGAGATTAACAGTTGTTTTTTGGATTAAAGTAGATTTAATAATCTACCTTTTTTCATCATTTCTATATCACTCTTGAGTCACTAAAATCAAGTAGCACTTATGGAACACTTAAGTCAGAATAGTCTTATGTCACTATGTTTTCATGCTCCAGGTTAGCATGGAACCTTGTGTCAGGGAAGCTGCAATAGGAAAAATGAATTCAGTGGTAACACAGAAATCAGAAGAAACCAAAATGTGCTTAGGAAATGATTCCACCAACTCTGATTAATCCCAAGTTTAAAATGCTTGTCTTCTCCCAGAATGTGGCACAGAGTCTGTGTGAGAGAGGCAGAGAGTGTTGGGTTCTATTCCCTTCCTCAACCAGACTGATAAAAGTTTATGACTAAGCAAGACAAAGCAGAGACTGGTGTGAGGGTGCATCCTAGGTGTTAAAGGTATCTAGTCTTAGTGAATATATATTATAAACAATCAGAATTAAATTTTGCCAGTGTTATTATCATTTTTTTAACAATTATTATCATGCTTTCTTAACTTATACCTGTGAGGCTAGGGAGTTTTCCCACCACATCATTTTTCATTATTTCTAAGTAGGTGTTAGGCACCATATCAAATATGTCTGCTGGATTCCATTTTCAATCAGTAGAGAAAGTGATTGCTAGGTTGTTCTGTTGCCCAAGCCTCATCCTTCCCATATATGCTTTTCTTCTACCTGGTGTTCTGGGCCTACATCACCCCCAGGGTCAGTCTTTTGTTTCTTTGCCAGTGAGAAGCACTGGGAGAGATGGGAGCAGTAGGGAACTCTCCTCCCTTCCTTCCTCGGATGTTTCACCATGGCAACAAATTTTTAAAAACATCTCATTTTATGATATAAGGTGGGTAAAGACGAAGGTAACTGGAGGAGATTAGAGCTTAAATAATTATACCTTTTACTTTTTTTCACAGAGGCAATGTTTTTACCTTTGATAGTAAACTGTCAGAATTTTTGTATTAAATATTGAAGTGTAGCAGGTCTCAGAAATAAATCCAGGCCTCAGCTTCTCCCCCTGTAAAATGGAGACAATAACTAATAACACAGTAAGGATTATGGAGGTGATTCAGATGCTAACAAATAGGAAGTAGTAGCACAGAACCCAACGTGATAGATGTAACAACTGAGATAATACTACCTGCTGTTGTTTGAATATTGTCTCTAAAGGTCATGTGATGAAGGCTAATTTGACAGCATTTCGTGCTGATGGGAATCAGTAGAACCCTCAGGAGGAGGGGCCAGGTTGAAGGTCTTGGGGTACATGTTTTTGAAGGCATTATTGAGACCCCATTTGCTTTTGCATCCTCCCTCTTGCTTCTTGTCTGCCTGAGGTGGGTAGCTTTGTTCCACACTGGTTTCTCCAGTATGATGTGCAGTTTAGCTACAGATCCAAAAACCACACAGCCAACTAACCAGAGATTGAGCCTCTGAAACGTGCCTCTCAAAACAAACAGACCTTTCTTCCCTGTAAGCTGATAGTCTCAGTCATTTTGTCTCTGCAATGCAAAGCTAAAATACACATCTTTCTCAAGTTTATTTCCTCTGACTAACTGTATCTTCTAAGAGATTTTCAAATAGTGATTTGTAGTTTTAAAAGTAATGGGAAAGGTTTTTTCTACAATAAAGTCAAGATACTACCTTTGTTACTTTTCCTGTGAACATCTGTAGATAGGATAATAACTGACAAAGTGTATTTTGCTTTTGTATTTTCTAGATGAGCACCTTGAAGCAGTAGGATCCTGTATTGAATTCTGGATCTATGTCTTCCTAATATCAGAACTTTAGATTAAATTCTGTCTCATCTGCAAGGATTAGAGTGAGGGACGCTTTGAAAATCTGTGTAAGACATTTACCTCAGCACTAAATCAATGTGAGCCTGGATGATGTATTACAGCCATCACTGCTGTCCTTAGTTACTCCTCAGAAGCAGGTGCAGGATGAAGACAGTAAAACAAAGCAACAGTGTGGGTGTGGGCTCTACCAAATGAGCCCCCCATTCCTTAAGAGCATCCAGGGGCTCTGTCCCCATGTGTTTATGTCAAAACCCTGTGCTTGACCTCTGGCTCTGGAGTAACATTGCTTTGGAAGGCCTTGTGTTTATATTTGACTTTATTCTGAGGACATTTCAAGGAAGAGTTATAGCACTTGTTTATGACAAGGTGATGGCAGCTTGGAAATTTTGTTTCCCATTAGTCAATCAACTGATAAGTAAAATCACTTTCAAGGAAGGGAAGAATGTGACAAACAGGAAGAGCTCTTGTAGGGGGTACTCCTTGATGGTGTGGTCTGTTTCTCATAGGAGGGGAAGGATATGCCAAGGTGCTAGGTTAGTGGGACCTGCGACACACTGGTGCTCTCCACACCTGAAAGTGTTTTAAGGACAAAAATACCTTCTTCTCATTTTCTTGTGGCAACAAAAAATATTCTTTCCTTTATTTGTGACGAATTCTTAAACAAGAAAATACTGCATAGACTCACTTCTGAAAAAGCTGAAGATTAGGGAAAATCCTGCAAGTATGGAATTTGGGACACCATAGACACACAGACACTTCTTTTATAAGCTAAGATATAAAGGTTACCAGTCTGCTGTTTTCTGAGTGTTTTTAGTCTAAACATCTAAGCCTTATCCAAGATTTTTAATAAGTGTAGGAAAATGAACATTT
This sequence comes from Onychomys torridus, assembly GCF_903995425.1. Taxonomy (NCBI): domain Eukaryota; kingdom Metazoa; phylum Chordata; class Mammalia; order Rodentia; family Cricetidae; genus Onychomys; species Onychomys torridus. The sequence continues at coordinate 89,540,366 of NC_050446.1, read as the reverse complement.
CCCCTCATAGAAGATATAAGAAATGAAAAATTTTACTTTAACTTCTGAGAACTGTCTCTTCAAAAACAAATAAGAAAATTAAAGGGTAAACCAAAATATAAACATAGGTGTGGAAATAAGAATCTTAGGATTTTATAATGCAATTCAGTTTTATTAATTTCCTTTCCTTTCTCCTATAGCAAGATACTATTAGATAATAGTACAGAGGACCGGATTCTTTAATTATTTCAGTGGGCAGTGAGTAATAGTCATTATTTCAAAGGTGGTCATTCCTGTTAACATTTTATCATTCCTATTTACTATTGTATTTAAACAGTAAACAGAATTCAATGGTAAATAAAGCCTCAAGCTAATGATATTTGTTGTTGAGTGTCACACTCTACCAATTTTTGAAATTTATAAAAATTGTATATTAAGATAGTGGCTGGATTTTCAGGAAACTCTCCTTTTTTAGCAGTTCATGTTTGATAAGACAATGTCTTCACATTACTAACATTAAGCATAATTTCTCAACAGAAGACAATTACATTAATGAATGATTCTTGTGCTATCAAATCCCATGGAAGCCATTTCTGCAAAACGAAGTGGAATATCTGTTCTGTATTTAGAAGAGATGGCAGTTCTCATACCCCACAAAGAAAGCCAACTTTCCTATTCAGTTACCAATGGATAAATTCTGGCCTGGAATTCCACTCTCAAAAAATGCTCTAATAAATTCAAGTTCATGTCCAGTAGAGCAGTTCATTATTCATTGGGTCTGGTATAAAGAAAAGCTTAATATTTTCCCAATGATTCTCAGCCTAGTAAACTTTGTTATTTCTCATTTAGGTAAAAAAAAAAATCCACTCTACTAGCTGTGTTATTACTAAATTAGAAGAAATTTCTTAAAGATCACCATATATAGAATTTCCAATGTTTAATGATTTTTCCTCCTTGATGAATATTTTCTGAGTAGTTGAGAAGTTTTCTGACTCACCACATAATCCATGGCAGAAGGTTAAACTTTCATTTCTCCCTGTCTGATTTGTCCCCAAACTTCATAACTTGGTTCAGATGAAGCATTTTTTTTCTGTACTTTTGGGATTTGTTTCTTACAAGAGTAAATGGAAAGAAGATCTGTATTACAGCTGTCAAGGAGAAATGCTAGCCTGCAGGTCACTGTATCACCCACTCAGCTTGTAAGAAGTGGTGGGACTAAAGAGAAGAACCCAGGTAGCTAATAGCAGAACCAGACTTAGTAGAGAGATACCTGGTTATCAGTTTGTTTTTCTGTCTCCTACTGTAACCCTCTCTCCATCTCTATTACTTTTTCTGAAAACTTGCCTAGTATTTTTGCAAGCATGGGATGACTGAGGGGTACCACAAGTCATAATGATCTGGGGAGCTGGATCTTGAAGGGACAGAGAAGAGTTTAGCCTGCTCTAAGATGGCATAGGATTTGGGGGAGGGAAGGAAGGAGGGTTGAAGAAGCAGAATAAGACCTTCAGACAAACATCTCCTCTGCACTCTGCTGGGAGTGAATGGTACGAGGAAGGCAATGGCCTGAGGCTTCTCAAGTCAGGGAGGCTGGAAAGACCCGGGGAGACTCATTTACACACTTTATGAAAGAGACTTTCAATGTATGACACTGAAAGTAGAGATCATAACAACAAAAGATGGATGGACTTATTGCATAGACAGAGGATAAGGAGAAATTTCTTCAAAAGCATAAAATGATGAGAGGTGCCAAATTCCCTCTCTTAGCATCATTATTGATGCAAGTGGAAAAAATAACATGGAGATAAGGATGCAAGATAGAGACACATTTTTACAAGAATGAAAAATGCATATCCCCACAAAGAAGCAAATAAATTAAAGAAAAAAAACTTTAAAATATCACAGGAACACAATATTTCTCAGCTAAAAAGCTAATGATAATGAAATATTGACAATGTCCCAAATGAAGAACTGTAAGAGACTCAGTACAGAGGCTGTGGCTCACGCCATGGAGTGGGATAACATCAGAGACAAACTAGATAAATTTATTGGGGAGAAGGTTACACATCTGTCCCCGAAGTTGCAAAGCACTCCTAGTTTGAGACCCAGCAATTCTTTCATTTGGAATGAACCCTTGGGTAAAAATACCCAAACATAAAAGCCTGAAGCTGAACAAATTATACACTGGGGATATTGATTGAGTGAATTCAGTATGTGTAACATGCATATTAATTTTCATAAAATGTATGTAATATTTGGACACATTATTAATTTGTTTTGCTTCAATGAGAAAGGTGTGCAATGTGCATGTGAGTACTCAATATCTATATGTCTGAGTCTATATCTATATACATTTAAAAAAAGTTTTAGTATATTTTAATGTCTTATTTTTTGTGAGGAAGAATGTTCTGAGAAAATGAAAATCCTCTCCATGGATGTGGAAGACTTAGTGAGAAAAGAGTAGGTTAGGAGTCCAGAGAAGACAGGGAGCATTGAGAACCATGAGGCTGGCAGTGGTGGTGGTGGTGGTGGTGGTGGTGGTGGTGGTGGTGATGATGATGATGGTGGTGGTGGTGGTGATACCGATGCCATTGATGATAGTGGTGATGATGGTAATGGTGGTGAAGATTTGAGAAAGTTTGCTGGAACCAGATCACTTTTGGTCTGTTAGGCCATGGTAACAACCTGACATTTTATATTTCTTTACCCGTTTCCTGCCTTTCCTACAACAGTTAAATCCACCAGGATAAGCGTTTATTTTGCTCTTGTGCCTTTGTCGTTAGAACCTTACTGCTCAGGATGAGAGCCAGCCGCTAGCCACATAAGGATACGAGGACTTCAGAAATGACTGATAGGAGTTGTTAGATAGGATATGTCTTTAAGGAACATTTATTCTGATTATTCAATGAGATAATAATATTTGGACATAGGGAATTGAACTAAATGCTATATAAAAATTAATTGTACCAATTCCTTTTTACTTTTTAAAATACGACTAACCTTATAATTAATTTATATTTTTTTAATTAAATAGACACTTAAAAATATCTGAAATTATCTATGTGGCTCACATATTATTGCTGTTAAAATCATAGATATACATCGTTGTCATTCATTGTTTGCTGGATAAATGAATGAGAAAATGGCTCAGCTTTTTTTTTTTTTTTCTTTTGTGATCTCCAGATTCATTTTTGATGCCAAGACAAAAAAAGGGACTTGCAGTTGGGACGGAGCTGGTTTCTAATGCATAGATGTTGAAGTAGATTCTCTCAGACTCTTGTTTTCCCCAGAGTATTTCTGAGAGAGCCCTCTGACCACTTGATGGTCATGTGCCTGGTGGCAAGGCACTCTGAGTTGAGGCAGAAAATTGTGCTGTTGTAGGTATTGGAGTCAAAGACTTAGATTTGACAGAATCAACAATTGCTGTAGTGGTTTGCAATTTGAAAACCAGTATCTTAATCTTGGTGAGGATTATCAAATGGATTTGGGTGGTGAATACACCTCAACACCCTTAATTTATTAAAAAAATGTCATGAGCTAGCATACAAGTGAAGGTCAGTGCCCTTTTTACTGAGAGACATGTATGTGTAGAGCAAGATTCTGAAGGGTTGATCTTCTAATTCTTAGTGGTTCCCGAAAGATGCTTTTTCATATGTGTCGGTAAATGTAAGAGATAAAGTTTCTAATTATGAATTTACCTGTAAGGGTTTCATATACACCTGTGTTGGCCAGACATGTATTTACAGACATGACCTTTTCTTATCTACTGAAATATAGATGAGTAAATTTTCAAGAATTTATAGGCAGCTAGAGAAATGTGTTTTCTAAGTGGGTGACAGACACTGAGACTGGATCCTGCTTCAGGCAGTAGCAAGCAAGTTAAACCATCTCTGATTGACTTTTATTAACTCTGATTTGTAAGGCTGATAGGCTCAGGCTTGTAGCTGATGGACAGGTTTTTGTCACTCAGCCAAGATATGAATCCTAGAGAAACGCCAACGAGAAGGGTTAGTGTTGTTCTCCCAATCCATTGTGCTCTGAGCATTTGCTACTCCGTTTTTTTCTGTTTTACATACCCAAGCTGAAATGTTTGTACCAATTATTTTGTCATTCTTTATAAAACTTAGTTTAATCAGACACTGAGTCTGATCTTTGTGCTTTAGGCTATGGCTGTAAATAGCAACGATGTGGAAATGCTATTTGTTTGAGCAGCTGAACACATTGGTTAAGAGAGCAGGCACAAGAATACGAACACAAGCTTTTTTCCGACTCCTAGCTCCCTCCGAAGGCTATTTGTTTATTGAAAAAAATCTCCTTTAGTTATCCTTTAAAAATGCCTCTTATGGGCTAGGTAGTTTTGATTCAAAAGCCCTTCATGTACCTGATATATTCCTTTTTGTTCGTTGGGTTGACACTCAGCAAAGTTACACAGCTTGTTTCTGACAGCTCTAGGTGCAGTCTCATCCACCCGGCTCTTGTTGAACATCTGCTGGGATGGATCAAGCCCTGTGCTTGGTGTATGCTTTATAGACAGTGCATTTAAACTTCACAAAGATATTGCATGGGTTGCTATTCCTATTTTCAGGGTTGGAATGCATTTTCAAAATTTTTCTTATTTTTATTTTATTTTTTGAGGTTTCAATTGAGTCATGTAAACTGCTCATGACTTTTTTTTTGTCAATGGGTCAGGTCTCTAGAGCCTTCCTTTCTATTCTACTCATTAAAATCTGCTCTCTGAAATGATCCAATGATCTCCTTCTCACTTAGATATAAAGGCTGATAAGATTTAATGGGCTTCCTGTTTCCTTTGAGATGTCTTCTCTGACCCTTGAGTTATTTAGAAGTCTGTTTCATTTTGAAATACTCAGAGATTTTCAAGATGTGTTATTGAATCCAAACAATGCTGATCTGACTGCAGAACACACTCTATCATTTTGGTTATTTTCAATGTATGATGGTTTAATGGTTTAGCTGGTGGCCTGTGTTGGCAAGAATGTATGTTTTTCTGCTATGGTATACTGTGTTCTATAAAAGTTTATCAGGACACTTTTTGATATTCTTGTTTAGATTTTCTGTATCCTTATTAATCATTCAATTTTCCTATCAACTGCTGAGAGAGGGACACCATATCTCTAAACATAGGCTGGCCTACTTTTTCCTTTTCCTTTTTTGTTTTATTTTATTTTGTCTATGTTTGTGACTGGGTCTTACCAAGCAACACAAGCTAGGCTCAAATTTATGATCCTTCTGCTTCAGCCTCCTGGGTGGGATCACAGGCACACACCAGCATGCTAGGCTATGTTATAATACCAAAGTGGAGTTTGAGTTGGAATATTTTTATTGAGCTAGCTTTGGGCTCAATTGTGCATATAGTTAGTTAAGTTCGATTCAGTACAGTCTTCAAGTTTCAGAGCAGGCTTAACAAAAAGCTCACTTGCTTTGTTCCAGATTTGGGTTTGTGTGCCAATAAAGGATCTCCTTGGCTCACCATTGCCTTCATTCTACAGCAGGGTCCACACACCTGCACTCAGTCTGGGGGGGATTTTTAAGCTCTTTCTTCATTCACAAGATGGCCACTGCTTCCATTCATTGGAAGACAGAGTGCTAAGAATTTCTGTCACTTCTCCTTTTCTGTCCTTAGACTTTACTAGGTCTTGCATACCTGAGTCTGGCCATGTTTAGAGAAGAGAAACACCATTTGCCACTCTCTTCCTTGCCTCTAACGTTTCTAGGGAATAGTGTGTAAGGATCCTTGAAAAAAATATAACCTGGGGAGGCTGAGGCAAAACATATCATTTTAGTTATTTGAGATTTGTTGAATTTCAATTTATATCTCAGCCTATAGTTTATCTTGGATGTAGTTGAAAGGAATTCTGCTCTTTTAGGTAGATTTTAACATAGAAATTAATTATATCTTATTGGCTGATGCTACATGCATTCCACATATTTTCTGACTTTTAAATCTACCTGTTTTATAAATAGTTGAGTAAAGGATGAGGGATGTTTCTAACTATAGTTGTAGACTTGTGTATTTCTTCTTTTCAGTTTTCCACCCAACATTTGTTGACATTCAAGTGGGGCAAGGAAAGGGTGGGGTGGAGAAGAGACACACTGCTTCCAACTCTCCTGCTGAGCCAAGACACAGATGGCCTTGATCCAGCAGACACAGTGCTGAGAGTACTGAATCTTGGGGAGGCTTTCTCTGACTCTGCCCTACCCAGCCTACCCTGCTAGAGTGACTGGTAGACACTTCTATACCAGCGAACTAGGTGTGTGGAGGATTCTGAATTTCCATGTGATATCCACTGGGAGTATTGCATCCTATTCAGAAGGGATAAGTAATTGTTTAGTCTATCCTGATATCATCCTGCCAGGAGGTAGCATCATGGTGAGGATGCTGGGATGCTGAACTTCCAGTCAGCTTTTTCCTTCAGGTGCTTTTGGGAACACAGATATTTCTGTACTATTGTACTAGGATAAATCATCTGTTTTGTTATCTCTTTCCCTTTGTGGTGCTGGGGAAAAGAACAGGCTATTGTCAGAAACTGTTGTTCTTGCTTGGATCAAGTTATACTTCCCCACAGTTCCTTTGGGATTCATATAGTAAAAAAAAAAAATTAGTTAAAATTTTAATTTAAGCTTCTATCTTATGGAGCTAGAAAAAGAACACCAAACTTAATTCTAACTAAACAGAAGTAAGAATAGAAATTAGAGCAGAAATTGAAAATACAAATTATTGATTTTTCTCAAGGTAAAAATCCACAAAACAAAAAGCAAGTTCTTTGAAGGAATTGAGAAAATTGATAGTCAAACAATGAGAGGGAGAAAGCATATTGGTAACTAATATCTGAATTGAAAGAGAAGCCCACACTACAAATCATTAAAGGCATGAAAGGAATCTTATAAGTAACTCTATGCTTACAAATAGTGACTTAGGGGAAAAGGACCCGTTCCACAGAAGTCACAATCTGCAAAAATTCTCACAAGAAATAAATAATTTGAACTGGCATATATAAGTTAAAAAAAAGTATAATCAATAATATTCAGATATGGTAGTTTGTGCTAGTAATCCCTTTACTTAAGAGGTTGAGATAGGAAATATGGTATGACTTTGAGACTACCTTTGTGTGACAGAGTGAATTACAAGTCAAGCCTGGGCTACAGTGAGACTCCACCTATGAAAACCAGAAACAAATATAATAAATATTTACTAATATTTTTCCAAGACAATAAGCACCAGCCAGGTCCTGATAGATTTAGTGGTGAACTCACTAACCATTTAGGACAATATTCATCCAAATTCCTATAGCCTCCATTAAAAGAGGATCATTTCCAAACTCATTCTATGTAGCTGGAATTGTACTAGCATGCAAAACAGACAAAAATATTAGGTTAAAAAAACAGACATCTCTCTTGAATATAAATGCTAAGACCTGGAGCAATATACTAGCAAATGGAGTCTAATATTATCTAAAAATTTTATGTTATGACCAAATGGGCTTATCACATCTGTTTGATTTAAATGGTGGTGGTGGGGGGAATACACCTTTACCCTTCCTTTACAATATTGGACTTCAAGTTGTACCTAATGTGTGATCACCAGAAACAGAACATGTATGTAGGGGGCCATAGTGGCTAAAGCCTAAATTTGCAGCACTTGGCAGGCTGAGGCATGGTGATTACCATGAGTTTGAAGTCATCCTGGTTAGCATACTAAGTTCCAGTGGTTGTCTGAAAAAAAAAAAAGCACATAGACATACAGTTTGAAAGGAAAGAAAGGAAAGCTACCTTCATATACAAAAGATGAATATTTTGTTTAGAAAAGCCTAAAATTTTGATTAAACAATAACTTGAATTAATAAGTTATTATAACAAAGTTTATAGGATCCAAAGGTTAGTTTACAAAAGTTTAGCACTTTACCATGTGCCAGCAAAAGGGGAAGTACTATTTGCAGTTAAAAACACATGCAGAGTTTAGAGAAATGCATCAGCAGTTAAGGGTGCATGCTGCTCTTGCTCAGGACCTGGATTCAATCACTGTCATCCATAGAGATGCTCACAACTACCTGTAGTGTAACTCTAATTCAGGGAATCCAGTACTCCCTTCTGGCCTCCCAAGCCTCTGGCATACATGAAAATAACAAATAAATCCCTCTGAAAAAGTACAATACACTTTGTATTAGCATACCCTCAAGTGAAATATGTAGGTACAAACATGTGTGTCATGTCCTGTGGTTTAAATAGAAGGTGCTCCATGCAGTCTCGTGACCTGGAACACTAGGGTCCCCAGCTGTTTGAAGACTGTTGGACAGGGGGTCACTTCACTTCAGGAAATATGTTCCTGGGTTGGGCCTTGATGTTTTATAGTCTGACCTTGTCTCCTGCATGCTTTCTGATGCTTGACTAGGGGCAATATGTGTGTCAATCCCGAAGCCATGCCTCCCCACCACTGTGCTATAAGCCAAAAGAAACACGCATCCTCTCCTAAATTGCTGCTTGTCAGGAATTTGGTCAGAGCAATGAGAAAAGAAACCAATATATATATCTGTTAGAGGAAAATGAGATAATATTTACAGAGGACAGTCGATGAAGGACTCATGCAAATTGCACTTTCTTAAAATTCAGCACAACTAGCAAATAAATATCAGTTTAAAAAGCGAGTCAAATTCTTAAAATAAACATAAAAAATGTGTGAATGGCTAATAAGTGTGTGGATAAGTAGATCATATTGTGCATCATTAAAGAATTGAAATTCAAACAATAATGGGACTCCTAGAACCCACCGTGTGGTCAGAATCTCATATTGTAACACTGCTTAGTGCTAGTGAGGATGTGGAGTAACAGGAACACTTTTCCACTCACAGTTAGTAAGAATGGACGATGACATGACCACTTTGGAAGACTATTTAGCAGCTTTGTACAAAACTCAGTGCACTCTTTTTCTAAATCACTGAAACAATGGAACTTTACTTTCTGATAAGCAAGAAATCAGGAACTAGGTAGTTCAAGAGTCAGCTCATTCAGCTATACAATGAGTTACAATGGTCCCTCAAATATATTTCTGCCTTCAAAGCCACAGTGTTCTGTATAGTTCCAAAATGCTGCAGCCATTCACAAGTTTCTTAGTGTTTTTACTGATTTGGTAGATTTATATCCTGATCACAGTTTTCTCTCCCTTTACTCTTTGCAGTTCCTCTCCACCTCCCCTTCCTTCCGGATGCACTTCTTTTCTGTTGCTAGAAAACAAATAGACTTCTAGGAATAAGAGATTGATATGATATGATATGATTTGATATGATATGATATAAAAGCTAACACATCAGAACAGGACAAAACAAACAGAAGGAAAAGAGCCCAAGAAAAGGCACAAGAATCAGAGGCCCTTTCATTCACACACTCATGCATTCCTTAAAAACACTAAACTGAAGGTCGTAATATATAAACAAAGGACACTCAGCTTCCTTTTCCTCCAGGGATCCCTGAGCTCGGAGGGGAGGAATTAATGGAGACATCCCATTTAGGGCTGTGCATTCTAAGCTCTCTCACTCTCTAATGTCTGGCAGTTGGTCTCTGTATTTGTTCCCATCTGCTGCAGGAGGAAGCTTCTCTGTTGATGGCTGAACAAGGCACTGATCTATAAAAACTTAGGGTACTCTTAATCATCTTGTACAGAAGATGAATGAATAATTCTGTCGGCACAGAACCTGTGCAGGAATGCAGCAGTTTTATTCATAATTGCTCCAATTTGTAAACAACCAAGATGTCCTTCAGTGGATGAATAGATTAGTAATCTATGATACTTCTAGGCAATGGAATACTTTTAATCTCAAGAAGAAATGAGCTACAGATCCATGACAAGACAAGGAGCAACTTTACCGAGTATTACTAAGTGACAGAAGCCGGCTGGGAGAGTGCACCTGCTGAATAATTCCAACTGTATTAAATTCGGTAGAAGGCAAACACATGCTGACAGTAAAAGTCAGCTAGGGGGAAATGAATAGCAGAGCATAGACAATTTGTAGGGCAGTTTGAACTTATTTTATATGTAAGTATAATGATCGGTGTATGTGTTTCTTCATTTGAAAATTATTTTTCCGGTAGGTAGCAAGGTGGCTTTCTCTTCTTTTTAATCATCCAAGTGATGCTAAAAAAATGGAAACAATGAAGCATATTATAGTTTTTTCTTTCCTCCCTTCTTTCTCCCCCCTCTCTTCCCCCCTTCTTTCTTTTGTGTCTTCAGATCTGCTTTTGTCTGATGCCTCTTAGCATCTTTCCTCCGAACTTTTCGAAAGAAGAAGGCTTTGGGATACTGATTCATCCTTGGTGCCTCAGCCGCGTCACTTGATCCCCAGTTTCGCCTGTCCCTTCAGGGCTTGGATTACTGTGAGAAGCAACTTTCTCTCCATCCACATTTCTTACTCTAAGACTTCTTAGATGACACCTTGCAGGTTAGAGAATCAGGAGAAACAAACTCAGGTAACACATTTTCCATGGGCAGTGCCCCTTGTCTAGCCAGAACCCATTTCCAGGGTCTATGTCTAATACTCCTCCAGGAAGGATGGTGATAATAAGCCAGATGCAGACATTTCCTTCAAAGTTTGCCAGACGACGTGGCTCCTGGGAGCAGATTACTGTGAAGTCTGTGCAAAGAGGCATTGGAGCCTCCCTCCCAGAGGAAAAACAGTTTTCAGTCTGAGACTGACCCCATAAGTGGAGTCAAAATCCAATTGTTACATCACCCTCAAAACATTCTATTTAAGGCAGAGGCAGCTCATAGAGTAGACAGACCCCAAATCACTGCCTCCAAGTGTTATTTGATAGTTTTCTTTTATCTCTAGCCTCATTTGAGGCCTTCAAAGGGTAAAAAAAATAAAGTTTTAAAGTGTTTTTTTTTATCTGTGTTATCTGATTTTCCTTTTATTTTATTTTTTTTAAAGACAAGGGTTTCTTGTTGGCTAGCCTTGAACTCTGAGTTTCAAGATGACATGCAAGGCATTTTTCAAAATTATACTGACTCTGTGCTTATTGTGGCATGCCCAACTCTCTGATAAGAATGAACATTTTGTCATAAAATTTCAAAAAGATTCAGGTAGTTTGTAAAGATTTTCCATTTTATCTTTTGCTTTTCATTATAAATCTGATTCTCACCAGACAGGACTGTGCCTAGCCTTGAAGGTAATTCTGAAAGATACTAAAGAAAGGAAGTCTCAGCTGAAGACATTACCCCAGGCCCACCCTACACTAGCAACCACTAGGAGAACAACAGGATGTGTGACTGACATTCCTTGTTAAGTGGCATTTTCTGCTAATTGATCAAAAGATCATTTGTTATTTATTGTTGCCCGGTGTTGGGCAGCTCCAGGAAGCTTCGAGACTCCCTTGGGTTGGAGGCCATGCAGGAATAATTACCGGTGGTCTGCGACATGCCATGGATTTCAAGGATGGATCACGCATTGCAGAGTTCTTCTGGAGTGAAGTTACTTGCTGTGCAGTGAGGTTATGAGTGTGACTTAGATACAATGGCCATTATTTGTAGCCTGCGTCTTCCTTAGGAGAACAACTCCTAGGAAAAAACACCTATACCCTCACAGCTGGCTCGCACTGTGGCATAACTTACATGTGGGAATGCTATGCTAATTCTGCTCCTACTTTTGGCATGGAACTCTCTGAGTTTGGTTTAGAATGTAGGAATCCAAGATATGGTAAAAAGAAAGTAGCAATGAGGCTACTTAGGTCATCGTTAGATCAGGCTACCAGCTTATTTCCAAATGGCTGAGGGATGTGAAGAACTGATAGAACTGTTTTGACATAGGGGCACTTGCAGTAAGAAGCCCTGTATTTTAACCACAGTCCTTAGTCATTTGGGTGTAGAGTAGTTAGGAAAAACTAAAGCTGACACAATCTTTACATTTATACAGCACACAGTCTAGATGGAAATAACAGAAACACTGATTCTGTACCTAAAAGCAATTGTGTAAAGATTAAAACAGCAGAAGCTAGCACATGGGTTATAATTAATATATTTCTTCAGAAGAGACATGAAATCCCCAGTACAACTGTCTCATTACCCAGACTTAATACACCTGGTTGATACTCAGAAGTCTGGGGCTTCTTTGGGAGATGGGAAGGGACATTTTGGTGCCTTAAAACATTCAGTAATTGACTCCAGGAAGGAAGCAATAATGATCCTCCTGCATTGCGTATTTTGTTTTGTGATGCAAGCTGACTAAATGTGAAGATTTTAATTGGACTATTCTAAGAAATACCAGTGTCATAGGATGGTTCTGGCAATGTCCATATACTTAATCCTACACCTTAAAAGCAAACGTTTAAGTACACATATGTGTTTGTAAAGTTTGAATATTCTGTTAGAGGCAATTGAAATTTTGCCTTGCAAAACCTTGACCAGGAAAAGTGAATAGAATTTTGTGGAAATGGCATTTGTTATGAAATAGGAAAAGTCAAGTTTTCTCAGTGCCTGGATATTTTCTGTTGCTTACAGCACATCACAGTCATTCTGAATTTTGTCCATCCACTCTAATACAAATGGAGTTACAGTCTTTCATTTCTCTCTCTTGGTGCCTGTTCTGGTCCTGGTGATGTATATGTTTAACAGACATGACTTACATGCAGTGTACCCTTCTAATGAGTGTGAGGCAAGCTTGGTGTGAGATTGAACCTCGCCACCTATGAGAAACCAGTAGATGACTTTAGTAGGAACATGATGCCTTCGACTATTATATAATTCCTATGTGCTATTAATTGATGATTACGAGTGAATATCTGATAGGCACTTTATTGTATGTCCTGATAAAGAACTCACTGGAATTTGTTTAAGGCAAATAATCATAATTGAGTATGAAACAGCAGAACCAATATGTGTGCTAAGTCCACCTGCTTTTAATGATTTGGTGTTTTCAGGTAGACGGCTGGGATTGCTGCTCCTGAACAGGTGACAGAATGAGGATTAAGCTGGCGTTATTGGTGGCTTATCATTGGGCTGCAGGATTTACTCTCTTGCCTCTTCCCTTCTTAGGACTTCTGCCTTGTGGCCATTCAACAGTTCATTAGCACATGGATGAGGAGTGTGCAGGCTGAGGAGGCCGCCCCAGCCCCACATTACTCCTGTCAGCTGTTCTGCTAAAAGGAGGTGTGGGGAACAAGATTGAAACTAATGGCTGCAGTGAGGCTGGGGGATTACCTGTGGTTTCCATTAGTTCCTTCACTTGTTAACAAGTGAAGCTAGAGCTGTCCCCGGTACTGTTTTCTTTATTTACCTGAATCTGCAGCTTGCTGAGTCCCAGATAAAAATTCTGGCTTGCTATTTATGCCTCACCAATAACTGGAACCTAAGGGAAACAAAATATAATCAGTAAGTATAACTTAGTTCTGTAAAACTAGTGATGTTTTTCTATGCACACAAATATGGGTAGGTTTTTCATAAACACACACACACACACACACACACACACACACCTACCTTATAATCAATTTCTTTCAAAGACTTTCATTTCATGTGGGATTTTTCTCAGTTCTTTTATTTTGAACACAAATGATTATTTGTGGAAGACACATTATTCTGAAACTGACTCAATCAATTGGATAATCAAAGGAGGGCAAAGAAATTTAACACAGACTTAGTGAGGATTTCATGAAACATGACCTTAAAATTGCAAGTCTTTGATGTTATTAAATAAACATAGCCATTCAGCGAAAATAATCAGCTTCAATGTAATGTGAATAAGTGCTTTGGCTAGAATAACAAGTGTCAGCATTGTATGTGCATTGAAGTTGGGCTATGTTCTAAACAGCTCAGACTGACAGAACTGTAAAGAAGTCATCAAAAAGTGGTGTGAAGAACTCAATGGCCCTGTGAATGGAATTATTTCTTAAACATGTGAGGGATCTGAGCATGGTGGTACATGCCTATACTCCCAGTCTGGGAGCTCGAGGCAGGAGGATACTCAGTTTGAGGCCAACCTGGGAATACAATGAGACTCTGTCTTAAGAAAAAAATTGAAATAAAATAAGGGGAATTCCACAAGCTTCTCAAGTAACATGTTTAGTACAGGCAGATTTAATTTGAAAGTGTAACTAAATCCATGAACTATTATAGGTATCTGACAATTCTAATCTCTAGTTCTAGAAACTTCATAGATGCATTTAACTTAGTAAAAGTAATTTGGGGGACATTCTCATTAGAAACATAAAGGATAATCTTATATTTGATGCTATTCTTAATCATAGAACATATTAGTTTCATAAAACATGGTCACGTTTGATTGTGCAATCGACTGTAACTGCCTTTATCTCCACCATTGTGGATGGGAGTATGGCACTAACAATTCTAAAAGGGAAAGAGCATTTGGAAAGAATTTTATAAATTCATAACAAGCATACTACATTTTGATCATACACTCCTCCAAAATCATATGGCTCATTTTTGTGAAACATGTAACTAAAAGAGAAGTTGCATGATACATATCCATAATATCCATATACATGCACTTTTCACTGAGGCAGACTGAGGTTGGAGATTTTTTTGTAATGATAGACAGTCCTTGAAGGTGTGTCTACTGGTCTCTTAGCAGCTGGCTCTGATAGAAACAAAATCATTGCCCATTTCATGCTAGGATTTGTGAAGTAACAAGCTTCTTTTGTAGAATGCAATGATGATGCTAATAATTTTTCAAGTCAATTTTCAATTTTTTAAAATTAGGGTTTAGCAACTGATCTTTAAATGAGACTGGGGTGGCACCGTTTGTAAATGCAGCAGTTCTTATCTTTTCTTTTTTTGGTGCCACACTGATGACGCCTTGATACTCGAACATGATTTACTTTTGTCCCATGTGTCCTGACCCACAGAGGACGGATGTTAGTGTGATTCACTGGGTCCAGCCAATGAGCAGAACGTCCTTTACCTTGTCTGTTTCTTTCAGTCATATATAAACACTGGTGCACTCCTCCTTTTGGAATCTGGGCTGTGTAGCCTGTGAGAAAATGCTCCTCTTTCAGTTAGGTGGCCCTGGTGTGTTCCTTCCCTGTGGGTGAGGTTTTGGGTTTTTCCTGCCTGATCTATGAGAACCTGCCATCTGTAGGAACGATGTGCCTCTAACCAGGTTCCAAGTCTCTGGTCGAGGTCTCCTTAGTGTGGTGATATATTGTGTACCCCAATAAAATTTACCTGAAGATCAGAGAACAGAACAAGTAATTAGACTTACACATAGAGGCCAGGCAGTAGTGGCACACACCTTTAATCCCAGCACTTGAGATCTCATGCCTTTGCTTGGGAAGCACACACACCTTTAATCCCAGGAAGTGATGGCTAGGCAGAGAAAGGTATATAAGGCATGAGGAGACAGGAACTAGAGGGTTTCTCAGGCTGAGGAGTTAGTGATGTAGGAGGTGGTGGCTGTGGCTTGTTTCTTTTGTTTCTCTGATCTTTCAGCATTTACCCCAACATCTGGCCTTGGGTTTTTTTATTTAAAGACTATTTAACATTCAAATTACATCTTAGGACTCCCTTTCTGCAACCAAAGCTTAGCCCACAACTCTAGTACATGTCAAATGACATCTTTCCTGGGAATGATAGTTCTTTGGTCCAATGCAGACTTCATTGGTAAAAACCAGCATGCTGGCAGAGCTGTGTTTCTCAGCAGAGACTCTCAGCAAACACCCCTTCCTTGTTTTTCCAGCTGCTTCAGGCTGTCCATCTCTCTTGACTCACAGATCCTTTCTTTATCTTCAAAGCCAGCCACATCTCACCACCCTGTCCTCCTATCACCACGAGGACAGATTCTATGGCTAAGAACTGGTGTGATTAGACTGAGCTCATGTGAATAATCCAAGGCAATCTCCCTAGTTCAGTGTGTGATCTTAATCACTGTCACAGAGTCTGGTTTGTTATGGAAGAGAACAAATTCTTGGGTTCTGAGAATTAGGATATGGATATAATTCTGTTTATTTTATTAATAAATTATGCATTTCCTAATATTAAATTCTTTTCCTTTTGCATAGTTAGAGGACTTTATCTTAAAATATATAGCAAGTTAGTCTCTGGTCCTCATTCATCCATATGTTCAAATTTCCCTGTATATCATTATCTATCTATTCTTTATTACTTCTGTATGTAAGATGAGCTTATTTTTGTCTTTCCTATGTCAAATTATTCTCCAATATCTTAGAATAAATATAGAAAACATAACTGTTAGATGATCACTTTAAGTAGCATGTGATGCTGTGTTTGTCAAATGTGAAAGACTAAGCAGAAGACTGAACTCTACAGTTAGTGTGAGCATGTGGAAGGATGCTCGTCTAGCATGCCATGCAATGTTTACGAATGAAATAAAAGTACTATGAGATGTACCAATAATTGCATCTCAACTATTGGCATTTACCATAGATATCATGCCACAACTGATCAAGGGTTACATGAAGTTACTTAAGTCAAAGTTAGCCAACTGTAGCCCATGGGCTGAACATAGCTGATCATGTTCATAAATATTTTATTAGCACTTAGGACGTAACTGCACACATTGATGCATGCAATATTGATGGCAGCTTTCATGTTGTAACAGTAGAATATTAATGACAAGATCCATGAGGCATACAAACCAGAAACTATTTAGTATCTGGCCATTTTACAGAAAAAGTTTGTTAATTCTTGATCTAAGCTAATGGGAAACTGAAATAATAATTCAGTGCTTGCTATATAAAGTAGCAGGGTGTTTAACTAAGAATGGTGTTAACCTAAGTAATGAGGAAATGTACTATACCATGAAAAGCAAGTGGAACGTTTTCTTCATAGAAATGGCCTCATATCTGTTGAAAGCTCATGGCTGCAGTGGTCATAGAGCCTGGGGTTAAATCTACTCTTATCATTTTGCTAATTACTTGCTGTGGATATCGCTCTGTATAAATAAAATGTTGATTGGCCAGTAGCCGGGCAAGAAGTATAGGTGGGACAAGGAGAGAGGAGAATTCTGGGAAGTGGAAGGCTGAGGCAAAGAGACGCTGCCAGCCACTGCCATGAGAAGATGTTAAGATACTGGTAAGCCACAAGCAATGTGGCAACTTATAGACTAATAGAAATGGGTTAATTTAAGATATAAGAACTAGATAACAAGAAGCCTGCTGTGGCCATACAGTTTGTAAGCAATATAAGTCTCTGAGTGCTTACACAGTTGGGCCTAAGTCGCTAGAGGACTGGTGGGTGAGAGAGATTTGTCCTGACTATGGGCCAGGCAGGACCAGAAAAACTTCAGCTACAGTCGCTGATGTTGTCAAATTGCTTTCCAAATAATTAGGTTTGTACCCATAGACTTGGGCTGCTCCAACATTAGTCAGAGAAGCTTCTTTTGTAGCAATTACACAGACTCATAACTAGTCATAATGCTTAGAATAAGTGAGTGTGAGTGCTGAGGCTCGGGGAATATTGCAAAAGAGGAGACAGAAAGAATATAAGAAACAAAGGGTGGGGAAGAAATTTGTGGATGCTGTCCTTTGAGCATGACATCACTATTGTACCATAAATTCACAACAGCCATGGTTACTTGTGTAAGATCACACAAGATCAATCAGTCAAAACTCCTGCATGGGCAGGGGGAGGAGCTCTCAAGGCTCTACCCCTAACTGAGGAGATATTGGCAGTTGATAGCTGCTTAGGAAGGGGTATATGGACAAAAGGATAGCATTAATTGTTAATGGGTTATTGCAAAAAAAAAAAGAAAGAAAGAAAAAGAATAAAGAAGATGTAAAGTTGGGAAGGAAATGTTTTAGGGGAAGATCTGGAAGAGATTGAAAGGGGAAAGTGGAGTGTACATATGCTCATATTTCACAGTATGCATGTATGAAATTCTCAAAGAATCAATTAAAAAAAAGAAATGTAGCCACCAAGAGGAAGGGCGTTCCTATCCCTTCTCTTCCAGTCTCTAAAAGAAAGTGAGATGCCAATTTTGATAACCATCAACTGACAAGAGACCCTTTATCTCCTTTTTCCAGAATTATTTCCTCTAGTTAATCTCAGCATTTATAAGCTTTGCAGATTTTTGTTATCATGAATTACAGTTTCTTTCCTTTAGCAAAACATCACATACTAGAAACATGCATTTGGACACAACAAAGTAACTGGTATCAAGCTTAATGATTTCCTGTAAAGAACAGATGGCTTGGGTGAAAATTATTTAATAAGTGTTTTCAAGAAACTGAAAACAGACTATGATTCTTGGAAGAAGGGAGATGCATACAGCAAAGCCCATATTCACCTGGCAATCCCACTGCAGGGAACACTCATAAGGGTGATGGGTAAAGAATAGCATAGTATCAGTCTGGTTAATGTAGCCGACCAGGTGGCACGAAGGAAAACTTCAGCTACAGGTTAGTGCCAAAGACAAGATCAAAATTGGGATGATGAGGGGTTAGATTTTAAAGGAAAAGGTATTGGAGAGATGATAGTCATATGAATGGAAGGCACATACATTAACTGGAAAAGAGTTTTGTGTTATTTTCCAACATCCAGACTGAGTATGGCTAGGACAGGACTGTGAGGTCTGAGAGAGATGGCTTCTCTGGGGTTGAGAGGTGAACAAAACTATCAGAGGTCATACAGATTTGGGAGATGGTGATTTTCTAGTCTTCTAATTGGTAAACACCCATCCTACTGATTAAATTAGGCACTGGATGGAGACATACAAAGGGTATAACCTTGTGATGAGTACATTTTAGGGAAAAAGCCACATTGTGGGAATAAAGAAAAAAAAAGATGAGTCCTCATTAAGCATAAAGCATTTGAAAAGAATGAAATTGTCTTCCAACGACTTAGTTGCTTTGCTGAATGGAAAAATATGACAGTATAATTCAATCTTCCTACAACATAATTAGCATAATGGCAAACCTGCAAACAAGAAAGTATCACAAATGGCCAATGAGAGTCTGAAGTGATCCAGATGTTGTGATTAGCAGACACCTCTTTTTAAACAACTGCTAAAAGTGTGTTCAGAGATACAAAGTAAATTAAAGCATGTTGAGTGGATAGATGCACACATGAGCACAGAAGGGTCATCAATGAAATATAATCACATAAAAGAACTAAAGCTGATAAGGTTGGAAATGAGATGCTCACACAGACAACAGGTTTGATGTTATAGAAAAATATGACCAGAGAACCCTGATAAAATCCTTTGTCGTCATCTCTATTTGAAAAGACATTGAAAAATAAATTAGCATAGGTTCTGTGACATGTGAGACAATATTTAATGGTTTAAGTTAGTATTTGCCAGAGTCCTGTGAAGAGGGAGAAAACAGGCAAAGTATATAAAGACATAATGACTATGAAATCCACAACTTAGGGAAAATGTATTTAAGAAAATCAGTGAACATAGAAACTTATACACCAACAAAACCTAAGTGCATCATAGGTAAGAAACAACCAAAAACAAGGCCTACCCCAAAAATCTAAACTAAGAAGGCTGTCATAAAATATGTCTGAGAAAAGGGAACTTTACACACAGGAAAATGACAATATACAAATAATGTCGGAACTGTTATCAGAAAATGTGTAGGTTATGAGACAAATGAAAGCTATTTTAATGTGCTATGTGAAAACAAAGCACTAAATCTACCCTCAGGAAACATTCTTGAAAGCCGAAGGCAAAGTAAAGGTATTTTTTGATCAAAAGAATTGGAAAGCATTCTTTGTTGAAGACTAGAAGTATAGGGATGTCATGCAATTCTTCAGAAATGATACGAAATAAAAAATCAAATCTATAGAAAAGGGATGAAAGTAACTGGCCCTGCTAAACATCTGAGCAAGTATAAAAAACCCAAAACTTTATTTTTCATTCAGCATTTTTCAAAAGGCCAACCTGGTTAATAAAAGTCACTTCCTTTCATTGTAAAGTTCAAATAAAATAGAAGCAACAATATCTTTAGTGAGGTGCTATCTCCAGTAAGCACTAGATTAATACAATTCTATAAATTTCCCTAACTTTATGTAACATGAAGCAATTCATTCTAAGTAGAGTGGTAAATGTGTCTATTTGATTTTGAATATTAGTTCTGAGAAACAGATACATAAAATACACAGGAAAGTCTAAGAAGGCAATGCATTGTCATACTGAAAAATATTGGGTGTCAAAGACAAAGAAAAGAAAAAGAAAACTGGTGTGGAATAGATAGAAAAGATGACAACAATATGGTTCATTTAAAGTTAATTATATGTTGGATCTGGAAAGAAGGCTCAGTGACTAGGAATGCTTATTGACTTACAAAGCACCTAGTTCAATTTTTAGCACCCACATTGGGAAGCTTACCTGCCTGTAATTTCACTTCCCAGGGATCTGATGCCCTCTTCTGACCTTAACGGGCACCTGCACACATATAGTACACATAAACACATGTAGGCATGCTCATACATGTAAATTAAAATAAGTCTTTAAACTTAACCCTATCTTTATTAATGTAAACAGTCTGAATAATTCTAGAAAAATCAAATGACTTTCTGATTGAATAAAACAAGGTTGAACTATACTCAAATCAATACATTTTAATATAAAGGTACAAACATTTGACAGATAAGCCATAGACAGTATATTTCACAAAAATAAGCTCAAGGAAGCTGGTGTGCTTATATAGGTATGGAGGAAGCTTATATTTTTAAGAGATAGGGATTGCCAGGGATGGGGATTTTAAAGGAAGAAGGAAAATTTACATACATCTGAGACAGTGAGATTGTTTGAGTTAAAGCATTGCACCTCTTACCCTCAGGAAAGCCAGGAAACAGGATAGTAATTTACATAAACTGGCAACAATAATAAATCATGATTCTGGATGAGGACTCAGAAGCTTCCAGCCTGAGGAAACAGGATCACCTGAGGAAATAGCAAGAGAAAAACTTCACAAAAGGAGCTGCATTTACTTCTTTGTTAATGTTATCATCTAAACCGTTGGCTCTATGAGAAGTTTTGCCTATTGTTGTAAAAGAAAACTTGAGCCCTGGAACTCCCATCTGGACCATAGCTCCCATCCACCCCAGAACGCCCATCTGGACCAGAGACCAGAGAGACCCTCCTGTGGACACTACAACCTCAATGCCTTGCCACTACACCCATCTACTGGAGACCCCAGCCACTTCTGGAGACTTAGAGACCAGTGTCCAGTATTCCATCCTATCCTGGATCTCCCATCTGGACCAGAGAGCCCCCAGATCCCATCTGCCCCAGAACTCCCATCTGGACCAGAGCTTCCATCCTGTCCTGGAACTCCCATCTGGACAAGAGGAGCTCCCATCTGGACAAGATAAGGAGATCCCAGGGACTTCCTGAGACTCAGAGTCCAGCCCCCCAGCTCCTATCCGGCCAGCACACTCATCTGGCCCAGAGCTCCCATCTGGCCCAGAGCTTCCATCTGGACCAGAGAGAGGCTCCCTAAATCTGTCAGCTCTGTCTGGACCAAGTACACTGGTAAGACCAAGAACGAACCCAAGAGGAGATGGGCAGACGCCAAGGCACAAGTACATACAACAAGATAAAGAGCAATACAGCATCACCAGAACATAGCCCTTCTCCAACAGCTGGACCTGAACATCACGGAATGGAAGAAGAAGAAGAAGGAGGAGGAGGAGGAGGAGGAGGAGGAGGAGGAGAAGAAGAAGAAGAAGAAGAAGAAGAAGAAGAAGAAGAAGAAGAAGAAGAAAACAACCTTATAAGTAACATCATGAAGAGGCTAGAGCTTTATATAGAAGAAATCAAAAATAAAGTGGAGGAACAGACAAACAAAAAATGGGAAGAACACTATAAAAAAAACTAGAGGAAAGGACAATTAAAGCAGAAGAAAACAATAAGTCCCTGAAAGAAAATCATGAAAAAGCAAACAGTCCAAGAACTGAAGAGGGAAATAGAAAAAATGAAGAAGACACTAGCAGAAGGAATGCTGGAAATAGAAAATCTGAGTAAACAAACAGGAAATTCAGATACAAGTATAACCAACAGAATGCAAGAAATGGAAGAGAGGATCTCTGGTGTTGAACATATGGTAGAAGAAATAGATTCATCAGTCAAAGAAAACACTAAAACCAACAAAGTCATGACCCAAAATGTCCAAGAAATTTGGACACCATGAAAAGACCAAACCTACAAATACTAGGGGTAGAGGAAGGAGAAGAATACCAACTCAAAGGCACAGAAAATATATTTAACAAGATCATAGAAGAAAACTTTCCCACCTTAAAGAACAAAATGCCTATGAAGATACAAGAAGCCTATAGAATACCAAACAGACTAAACTCCCAAAAAAGTCCCCTCGCCACATATTAATTAAACAACTAAATGTACAAAAAAGAAAGAATATTAAGGGCAGCAAAGGAAAAAGGCCAAGTGACTTATAAAGGCAAACCCATCAGAATAACACCCGATTTCTCAATGGAGACATTTAAATCCAGAAGGACCTGGACAGATATAATGCAGACACTAAGAGACCTTGGATGCCAGCCTAGACTAATATACCCAGCAAAACTCTCAATCATCATAGATGGAGTGAACAAGACCTTCCAAGACAAAACCAGATTTAAACAATACTTATCCACAAACTCAGCCCTACAGAAAGCACTAGAAGGAAAATTCCAACCTAAGGAAGGCAGATACACCCATGAAAACACAGGCAATAGATAACACCACAAGAGTAAACCTCAAAGAAGAGAAGTACACACAAACTACTACCAAGTAATAAAAATAATAACAGGAACAAACAATCACTGGTCATTAATATCCCTTAATATCAATGGACTTAACTCACCTATAAAAAGACACAAACTAACGGAATGGATATGAAAACAGGATCCATCTTTCTGCTGCATACAAGAAACACACCTCAAATTCAAAGACAGATACCTCCTAAGAATAAAAGGCTGGGAAAAGACTTTCCAATCAAATGGTCTTAAGAAAGAAGCTGGTGTAGCCATCTTAATATCCAGCAAAATAGACTTCAAACTAAAATCAATCAAAAGAGATGATGAAGGACATTGCATACTCATCCAAGGAAAGATCCACCAAGATGAAGTCTCAATTCTGAACATTTACGCCCCAAACTCAAGGGCACCCACATATGTAAAAGAAACATTACTAAAGCTTAAATCACATATAAAACCCCACACATTAATAGTGGGAGACTTCAACACCCCGCTTTCACCTCTGGACAGATCGGCCAAATTGAAACTTAACAGAGACATAATGGTCTTAACTGATGTTATGGCTCAAATGGACTTAATCGATATCTACAGAACATTCCACCCGAACAAAAAAGAATATACCTTCTTCTCAGCACCTCATGGAACCTTCTCTAAAATCAACCACATACTTGGCCACAAAGCAAATCTCAATAGATACAAAACAATTGGAATAAACTCCTGTGTTCTATTGGACCACCATGGTTTAAAGTTAGATTTCAACAACAGAAAAAGTTACAGAAATCCTACAATCTCATGGAAACTGAATAACGCTCAACTGAATCACCAATGGGTTAAGGAAGAAATAAAGAAAGAAATTAAAGACTTCCTAGAGATCAATGAAAATAAATACACCACATACCCAAATTTATGGGACACTATGAAAACAGTGCTAAGAGGGAAATTCATAGCACTGAAGCCCACATAAAGAAGCTGGAGAAATCTCATGCTAGTTTCTTGACAGCACACCTGAAAGCCCTTGAACAGGAAGAAGCAAAGGCTCCCAGGAGGAACAGACGCCAGGAAATTATCAAACTGAGAGCTAAAATCAATAAAATAGAAATAAAGAGAACAATACAAAGGATTAATGAAACAAAGAGTTGATTCTTTGAGATCAACAAGATAGACAAGCCCTTATCCAAACTAACCAAAAGACAGAGAGAGCACATCCAAATTAACAAAATCAGAAATGAAAAGGGGGACATAACAACAGACAATGAGGAAATCCAGAGAATCGTCAGGTCATACTTCAAAATCCTCTACTCCATAAAACTGGAAAATCTAAAAGAAATGGATAATTTTCTGGATAGGTACCACATACCTAAGTTAAATCAAGACCAGATAAAACATTTAAATAGTCCAATAACCCCTAAGGAAATAGAATCAGTCATTAAAAGTCTCCCAACCAAAAAAACCCAGGACCAGATGGTTTCACTGCAGAATTCTACCAGATCTTCAAAGAAGACTTAATACCAATACTCTTTAAATTGTTCCACACCATAGAAGCAGAAGGAATATTACCAAACTCCTTTAATAGGCTACAATTACCCTGATTCCTAAACCAAACAAAGATGCAACAAAGAAAGAGAACTACAGACCGATCTCCCTCATGAACATTGATGCAAAAATACTCAATAAAATACTGGCCAACAGACTCCAAGAACACATCAAAACAATTATCCACCATGATCAAATAGGGTTCATCCCAGGGATGCAAGGGTGTTTCAACATATGAAAGTCCATCAATGTAATACACCATATAAACAAACTCAAAGAAAAAAAACCACATGATCATCTCACTAGATGCAGAAAAGTCATTTGACAAAATCCAACACCCCTTCATGATAAAGGTCTTGGAGTGATCAAGAATACAGGGAACATACCTAAACATAATAAAGGCAATCTACAGCAAGCCAACAGCCAACATCAAATTAAATGGAGAGAAATGCAAAGCAATACCGCTAAAATCAGGAACAAGGCAAGGCTGTCCCCTCTCCCCCTACTTATTCAATATAGTACTTGAAGTTCTAGCCAGAGCTATAAGACAACATAAGGAGATTAACGGGATACAAATTGGAAAGGAAGAAGTCAAACTTTCCCTATTTGCAGATGACATGAGAGTATACATGAGAGACCCCAAAAATTCAACCAAGGAACTGATACAGCTAATAAAAACCTACAGCAACATAGCAGGATACAAGATCAACTCAAAAAAAAAAAATCAGTAGCCCTCCTACATACAATAGACAAACAGGCTGAGAAGGAAATTAGAGATACATCACCCTTTACAATAGCCACAAATGATATAAAAATACCTTGGGGTTACTCTAACTAAGCATGTGAAGGACCTATATGACAAGAACTTTAAGTCCCTCAAAAAAGAAATTGAAGATGTCAGAAAATGGAAAGACCTCCCATGTTCATGGATAGGCAGGATTAACATAGTAGAAATGACGATCTTACCAAAAGAAATCTACAGATTCAATGCAATTCTCATCAAATTACCAACACAATTCTTCACAGATCTGGAAAGAATAATACTCTACTAGATATGGAAAAACAAAAAACCCAGGATAGTCGAAAGAATCCTGTACAATAAAACAACCTCTGGAGGCACCACGATCCCCAAACTCAAGCTCTACTATAGAGCTACCATAATAAAAACAGCTTGGTACTGGCATAAAAACCAACATGCAGACCAATGGAATCTAATTGAAGACCCTGACATTAACCCGCACACCTATGAACATATAATTTTTGACAAAGAAGCCAAAAATGTACAATGGAAAAAAGAAAGCATCTTCAACAAATAGTGCTGGCATAACTGGATGTCAACGTGTAGAAGGCTGCAAATAGATCCATATCTGTCACTGTGCACAAAACTTAAGTCCAAGTGGATCAAATACTTCAACATAAATCCAGTTACTCTGAACCTGATAGAAGAGAAAGTAGGAAGTACTCTTGAACGCATTGGCACCAGAGATCACTTTCTAAATATAACACCAGTAGCACAGACACTGAGAGAAACAATCAATCAATGGGACCTGTTGAAACTGAGAAGCTTTTGTAGAGCAAAGGACATGATCAATAAGACAAAGTGACAGCCTACAGAATGGGAAAAGGTCTTCACCAACCCCACATCTGACAGAGGGCTGATATCCAGAATATATAAAGAACTCAAGAAATTAGACATCAAAATGCCCAACAGTCCAATTAAGAAATGGGCTATAGAACTAAACAGAGAATTCTCAACAGAGGAAGTTCAAATGGCTGAAAGACATTTAAGGAATTGCTCAACATCCCTAATTATCCGGGAAATGCAAATCAAAACGACTCTGAGATACCATCATAGACCTGTCAGAATGGCTAAGATCAAAAACACAGAAGACAGCTTATGCTGGAGAGGATGTGGAGCAAGGGGAACTCTCCTCCACTGCTGGTGGGAATGCAAGCTTGTACAGCCACTTTGGAAATCAATATGGCACTTCCTTAGAAAATTGGGAATCCATCTCCCCCAAGACCCAACTGTAGCACTCTTGGGCATATACCCAAGGAATGCTCAATCATACCACAAGGGCATTTGCTCAGTTATGTTCATATTAGCATTGTTTGTAATAGCCAGAATCTGGAAACAACCTAGATGCCCTTCAACTGAAGAATGGATAAAGAAAATATGGTACATATACACAATGGAGTACTACTCAGCAGAGAAAAACAATGACATCATGAGGTTTGCAGGCAAATGGATATATCTAGAAAAAATCATCCTGAGTGAGGTAACTCAGACTCAGAAGGATGAACATGGTATGTACTCACTCATAGGAGGATACTAGATGTAAAACAAAGATGACTAGACTGCTACACAACTCCAGGGAGGCTACCTAGAAAACGGGACCCTAGGAAAGACACAGGGATCACCCAATGACAGAGAAATGGATGATATCTACATGAACAACCTAGACAAAAGTGGGAGAAATGAAGGGCAAGGTTTGAGGGAAGGGAGGCTTGGGGGAGCAGGAGATCCCAGCTGGATCAGGAACAGAAAGGTAGAACAAGGAATGGTATACCATGATGGATGAGGACCACATGTGAACAGGAGTGGGCAGAGTTCTGGAGAGGTCCCCTGAGGTCCACAGTGATGCATCCTCTGTAGACTGCTGGCAGTGAGCAAGAGAAAGCCTAATCTGACCTAGTCTGGTGATCAGATAGCCAAATACCCCGACGGTCGGGCTGGAACTCTCATCCAGTGACTGATGGAAGTTGATGCAGAGATCCTCAGCCAGGCCCCAGGTGGAGCTCCATGTGTCCACTTGTCAAGAAGGAGGAGGGACTGTGGGAGCGTGAATTGTTGAACCCAGGATTGGAAAAATCACGGGAACGAAAGGCCAGACAAATGGAAGCACATGAATTGTGAACCAAAGGCTGTGGAGCCCCCATCTGGATCAAGCCCTCTGAATAAGTGAGATAGTTGAGTGGCTTGGACTGTTTGGGAGGCATCTAGGCTGTGGGACCTGGACCTTTCCTTAGTGCATGAACTGGCTGTTTGAAACCTGGGGCTTACACAGGGATACTTTGCTCAGCCTGGAAGGAGGGGGCTGGACCTCCCTGTATTGAATCCACTAAGTTTAAATGAATCCGCAGGGGAGTCTTGGCCCTGGAGGAGATGGGAATGGAGGGGCGGGGATGGGGGGAAGGTGGGGGTGGGGGCGAGAGGGGGGAGGACAGGGGAATCCATGGCTGATGTGTAAAATTAAAACACAAATATAATAAAAAAATTATAAATCATTTGTTTCATCATTTTGTATTGAGTATGTAAAAGAATATCTAAATGATATAAATTAGTTTGAACAAATTAGGATATTATTCTATTGGTACAAGCTTGAACTGTTAGATAGGTAGCTATATATTATAATGTGTTGAACAAATTGATTCATTAAAGAAATAAATCAAGCATATAACATGATTTTATACATACGAAAACCTAAAGACTCCAAAAGACAATTGCTAGGAATGATAGAGCAGTAAGCTTGTAAGATACCACACAAACGTACACAATTCTGTAGCATATTTTACAAAGTAAAAATAAAATTGCTAAGAAAGCAATGAATGGAATAATCCCATTCATAATAGTTATAAAAAAGAAAAACACATAAGAACACATTTAACCATTAAAGTAAGTGATCTCTGCAATGAAAATATAAACCAAAGGTGAAAGGAGTTGGAGAAGGCACAGAGCAATAGGAAAAAATTCATAGACAGGAAGAACTAACAGTATTAAAATGTCCACAGAATTTAAAGTAGTCGACAGGCTCAATGCAATTCTAACCAAAATATCAATGAGATTCTTCATAGAAATAGAAAAACAAAACCTTGAAATTAAGTAAGTGCAGCAAACCTTGAAAGCCAAAGTTAGAAGTATTGTGAAATATACTAGAGAGTCCACTTTGCATGGTTTTAGTTTAAAAACAGGAATATAGACTAATGGAAAACAGTAAAGAATCCAGAAATAAATTCATGCACATTTAGCCAATCAATTTCCAATAGGGACAGCAAAGCCTACATTAGAGAAGAAGGCTCTTCAGTAATGGTGCTGGCAAAACTGGTATTGTCTCAGCTACTTTTCTATTGCTATGATATAACACTATCATCAAGGCAGCTTTGTCAAGGAAAAATTTTATTTGGGCTCACAGTTTCAGAGGGTTAGAGTCCATGATGGCAGAACAGTTGAGATGCTCATGTCTTGATCTGCAAGTAAGAGGTAGAAGAGAGAAATACTCTGGATGGTGCAAGTCTTTTGAATCCTCAAAGCCCACATCCAACAACACACCTCCTTCAATAAGGCCTAACTTCCTGATCCTTCTCAAACACTTCACCAGCAGAGGCTGAAGTACTCAAACATGAGCCTGTGGGGCCACTTTCATTCAAAGCACCACAGGCATCCATACAGAAGACTGAATCAAAAGCAGGTTTCTATTGTTCTCCATGGGGAAGAGGGAGAAAAATAAAAGAAAAATGTTGATCAAAACTTAAAAGACCTGAAACTATGTACATATGAATGAAACATAAAACAAACACTATAGGAATTTTGGTCTAATTTTTCTTTTCTTACAACAAAAGCAACAAGTGATGAATAGGATTATGTGAAACATAAAAACATCTGTGAAAGACACAATTCATAGATTGCACTAATTTTTTTGAATGAAAGAAATATTTTCAAACCACTTATCTAACAAGCAATTCATATTCAGAATATCTAACTACTCAAAACAACAATAACATCCCCAACCAAAGAACAACAAAAAGTTTGATTTAAAAGTGAGCAAATTATCCCAACACCTTCAAAAGAACACCTGCAACTATCCATCAGCTATCTGAAGAAATGCTTGCCTCCAATCACCAGGGAAATGGAAATGAAAGCTATTGGGAGCTAGTGCTCGCTCCAGTTATGCTGGCTATCCTCAAAAAGACAAAATGAAACTAATGACAGGGAGGGTGTGGAGAAGGGAAGTGTTATGCTCTGTTGGAGGAATGTAATTACTATAGTCATTATGGGAAACAGTATGACAGCTCCCCAAAGTTCTAGAACTACAACTGTCATTTCCCCATTGTGTCTCAGCACTGCTTGTGTATCCAGAGAAAATGATACCAATGTGGCAAGAAAATATTTGCACTTTCATGTTTACTGTAGCACTTCTTCAGAATGCTGCAGTAAGTAATTCATTATTCATAATCAGAAAGATTGAGTAAGGGAAAGAATAGAGAAAGAAAAATGTGAGATTTGTGCATAATGGAATACTAGTCAGGCATACAAGAAATGTAATTCTGTCCTTTGAAGTAATCTGGATAGAACTGGAGGACATTATGTTAAATAAGCCAGACACCTCTTTTTTAGCAACTATTAAAAAGTATGTTCAGAGATACAAAGTAAATTAAAGCATGTTGAGTGAATAGATGCACACATGAGCACAGAAGGGTCATCCATGAAATATTATCACATAAAAGAACTCAAGTTGATAATGTTGGAAATGAGATGCTCACACGGACAACAGGTTTGATGTTATAGAAAAATATGACCAGATATAGAAAGACAAATACTGCATTAGTCTCTTTCATTTATAATGGGCAAGCTAAGAAGCTGGCTTAATGCAAGCAGAAAGGAGAACAGTGGTTACCAGGGCCTGGCAAGAGTATAGGAGGAAGAACGGGAATAGTTTGCAGTAGAGTATAGGAGTAAGTTGGAAAGGAGGTTTGACTTCCATTGTCTTGCAGCATAATGTGGTATCTGTGGTTAAAACAACAACAACAAAAAAAACCAATTAACTGTGTATTTCAAAATGTTTACTAAATATTTTTAAATGTTTCTGACATAAATAAATAATAATTGCATGAGGTGATAGATATGCTAGTCACCCTGAACTGATTGCTATATTAAATAGTTCATGTCCAATTTTTATTAACTTTTTTTAATGAGTAGAGCCAAGACTTTGGAATTTGATGATTTGGTTTTGACTAGGTCATAGGCACTATTGTTACTGGTATTTGACCTCTAAAACAAATGAGTGAAATAATGAACATTTGTCTACAAAAGCTTTAGCTCCTTGTTGGTAAATCATTTTTTTTTATAAATACATATATAAGAAAATGAGAAGTAGTTCATTAATTTTTCATACAAAGAGAAAATATTTCTCTTGGCATAATGGCTGCCCAGAGAAACCATTCCATAATTACTTCCACGAAGATGTGGAAACATTTGCCCTTAGAAAGCAACTCAAATGGGTAAAGTTTGGAGCAGGTCGGAATTAAGCAACCATATTAGAGACAAGGGAAAAAAACTTGAAGCAAAATTTACAGGCATTCTCTCTCCTTGGTCTTTGTTCTTCCAAATACATTTCTGGTCAGATGACTTAGGCCTCCATGAAATTTCTGGCATGCTGGTTTTACTGTTAGCATCTCACCCATTCTGCCTTACTATATGAAATGCAGTGTTGGATAGATTTATATGAAAGTCTGCAATCTTTGTCTCAGGGTTTCATTGACTATTTGTTCAGGCTTACAGTCTTCAAAAATAACTGTAATTAGGAATGAAAATGATAGAGCCAACTTTATATTCTATTTTTTTTTCTAATAAGCAAAGCAGGGGCCTACTTCAAATAAAATGTTACGGAATTTTATCTGAAAACAGCTGGTATTTTCTAAGTCTTTAAACACTGATAATCTCCACCGTGTGAGATGATTTTAGAATTTCAACTGCATTGGATCCAGTCTCTACATGTAAAAGGTGGACCAGAACAACAGGACAGGAAGGATGAAGTAATGGAGTGAGGTGAGAATTACTGATGTTCAGAGGCCGGCTCCCAGACCTGCTACTGCAGGCCCTGGCCCGGGGAAATAAAACTGACACTGTTTATCATGTTTCAAGACCAGAATGTAAAATGAAAACCATTGCTACCTCTCAGGATGCAAGGAATGTACAAGAAAGGATTAAATCAATTGAAGATGTTATCTCCGTGGGAAAAGGAATTCTAATTAAATTGAAGTCTTTTTAAAAATAGGCTTGTCTCTTTCAAAAGACTGATAGAGACATATATTTGATGAGTCAAGTCGGTCTTTTCAAGGCCCTACTCTTCTATTTATTCTGTGATTAGATGGATAAACAGCCCATGAGGGCTTCCTATCTACCAGATTCAACCAACTGGTCTTAACAATCACTTCTGGGCTTAGAGATAATTCTTGTATCAAATAAGTTGATAGAAGACACTAAGAATTAGTAGGATTGGACTAGGTCTAACACACTGCATTTGTCAAAGCCTTACCAGACCTTACTGCACCCAGCATGTGTGGCCATCTAAGGAAACCTAGAAACACATGGCATGTTCTCCACGCTCAGCTAACAGAAAACATGGCATGCTGTCAAGAGACAAACGTAACCGTGAAAGACAGAAAACAACTTAGAATTGATTGAAAGACAACAGGCTGTTGTACAGTCATTTGGGGGCCTGATTTTTTTTTTTTTTTTTACTCTAACAGTTGCTTAAAACACTTGTCCACATTTTCTAATGCGGTTCTGATTGAATTGGAGTTGCTGTCAAGCCTGCTCCATGAGGGACCCAATATAAAATAATTTTAATGGCTTTCATTATGATTGAGGTATCCTTGCCAGGTGACAGCATCTTACCTCATATTTAAAGTGATTTGAGCACACTAATGAAGGTTAATTGTTCATTGATTAAGGAAACATGAATCACTTGACTCATGTGAATTTTCTGTCTTAAAGTAAAAATATATTGAGCTTCAGAAGTACTGGCCTAGGTGAGTGAGATCCCCCTCTAGATTTTAACCCCAAGTAGAGTGGGAGCTCCAATTTAGTTGTCTTATACCTCCTGGGAATAAAGTCACTAGTTGTCTTTTTGTAAAGCCCCCATACAGTACAGAATGAGTTTCCCATGAGTCAGCCTCAGGAAGTTTCATTCTTCAGGAATACATTAAGAAACAAACAGAAACTTGAATACAATGCCTTCATCAAAACAGAAGTAATATTGGCTTTTTACCTAACAGAGAGATTGTGGTACTCTACCTTAGTCCTCTCACCTCAGGGCATGCTTCTTCGACTTGTGAAATAGTTGGTGTGTCAGTGCTGTACAAGGTGATGGCCCACTGTGTTTGTATGTTGGGCAGGTAAAAAGGGCAGGATAAAGGGTATTGGTACTCAAATCCTCTGGATTAGTCCTCTTAATTATATACAAAGGAAAGCAACATTTTATATGAACAACATATGTATCCAAGTAGGGGAATGGCCTATATTGATTAGCAGATTTAATGGAATGTATTTCTTAAGAGTCTTCTCTTTGAGTGGAAGGTTCTAGAAAAGCAGGGTTATAAGCTAGGGTGATTTGCATATTTTTCCCTGAGGGTCTGTGTATTAAAACCTCTGTGTCCAGAATGGTCCTGGTGAGTGTCTGTGATCTGTGAAAGGTATAGTCAAATGGGAAGAGGTTGGATAATTAGAGACAATGTCTTTGGGTTGGATTCATGTGGAATGCCAGTTAGTTCCCATGAAGATGAGTTGTAAAGAGAGATACAATGACCCATCAGTTTCTGGGTTACTGTTCTACCATGTGAGTCGTTTTATTTGTGCTTCTTCCATTGTGATGCCATCTTTCACAAGACCTCACTAGAGGTCAAACTATTGGGTATATGCCATCTTCCAATTTTACCACTCCAAACTGTGAACTAAATAGACTTCTCTATGCAGTACACAGCTTCAGGTGTTTTCCTATAGCAACAATCAAACAAATAAAGAAATAATGAAGACATGACCTATGAGAACTTTATGCAACATATGGGCAGGTAGTGGTATGGACAGCAAAAACCATGTCATTGCTAAAACCTAGAATAGTCCATTGCTATCAGAGAACTAGCTTCCAGCTTAGCCCTACTTCTCACAGGCTTCAACAGTCTCCCTATTTTTCCAGGAAGATTTATTTTTTTCTTCTTCTAAAGTTTTTGTCTCTACATTATTGTTTATCTTGTTGGATGAGTGTAAAGCTCCCTGAGTTTGGGTATGGTATCCTTTAACCTCTTTGTGTCTGTGAAGCCCAGATTGAATGTCAGGCATGTGTAAACACTCAGTACATAAATTTACTGACAGTTGTTACATAAAATTAAATTAATATAAGCATTGATGTAGATTGGAGCCATAAATCACAAGAGCTGTGATAGGGAAGGAATTCTAAAATTTATTTGGCAAAAATTAACGAAAGGTTATTGTGGTAGGGATGGGTAAGCAGCATGTGATGGAATTTTTTACTAAATTGATCATGCAGTATTGAGCAAAATGTACAAAGTCATTGGGTTTTTTGACCCTAGGCTTGATGGAAGAAAAAAAGAAGGGGGTTTTAGCACTTGGCTGACAATGTAAATATCTGCTAAATACATGGGGATATCACATTTAATCTGAGAGTCAGTAAAAACAATTATAGATTCCCTCACAGAAAATATCATAAGAATATTATATCTTAAGAAGATTAAGCAGTGAAGTGTATAATTAATAAAATTTGAAAAGAACAAAAAAGTAGAGGTAAAAAGACCACATAGGGCATGATTAAAGTCCAGAGGGGAGGTCTCAGGGAGGGCAGCTTTTCTTCAAAGGCCTTAGATTAGAAGCATAGTCTCAATTTCTTGTTGAGGGCATACTGACAGCTTCAAAAGGCATCCCAGTCGCCTCCTAAATTCCCCAAGGAATCCGAAGCATTTTTCTAAACACTCCAAATCACTTAAGAAAGAATTACTCTTTCAAAATACAGAAGAAAAATTTCAAAGTAGGGAAAATAATGTGCTGGTGCACAGAAATAAATAAAAAAAAAACCAACAACTTTATTTGGAAAAGTTATTTATTTTCTTTCTGAAGTAGCCCAGTTCTTTGAAAATTCACTCCTGCATAGATGCAGTGGTTTTATGATCTGAAAAAATTTGAAAGTATTCTGTGTCCTACATAACATGATCTATTTCATCTTCCATACTGATCTGTTTTACTTTGAAATAAGATAACAGCCATTTTTTTTTACTTTCTGCATTATTTTTAGTGATAGATTTAATTAGTTTTACAGCAAACAACACAACCTACTGCATGCAGTCTTCCAAAATTCTATTATAAAGCACTTTAACATCTTGTAATAAACAAACCAAGTTGACTTGCTTATTTCTGGTGAGTGTTCTGCTACTTGTTGACTATTTAGTGATGGGTAGACACAATCTAAATCTGCACATGATTTGTTATCTTGACTGTTTGACAATAAACAAGAAAATAGATAACTAACCAACTCTGACAAGTTATGAAGGATGGATAAAAGGCTGAGATATAGTAATAGGGCATGTGGTGAAGCATGTGAGGAATGGCCATGTCTAGAGAGGTAGAATTTAAGTGGAGGCTGAAGATAGAATGGAAATAGCCTCATTTATACAGGTTCATAAGAGACAACAACTAGCAGAAAAAAAACCCAGCATGTGTAGAAGTCTGAAGCTTGTGTATTTCTAAAGTTTTACCTAAGCTTAGAGATTGAAATGAATTGTATTGAAAATTGTATTGAAAAGAGAATAATTCATAAGAGGCCAGAAAGGATGACTGAGAAATGACAAGAGACCAGGAACTCTTAGCTGTTAACACTTCTGGTGGTGAGGGAAAGACACTAGTGACTAGACATATACACCACAGGTAGCAAGAGCTATGAGAAAATGCTAACAAGAAGGGAGTGTGGCTCTCAACAGTGTAGGCATTCTGGGAAAGTACAGTCAAGCAGAAGACTAGTTGGAGAACCACTGTCTTCTCAGTGTCTGACTTCCTAATGTTATTTATTTATTTATTTATTTATTTATTCATTCATTCATTCATTCATTCATTCATTCATTTACTTTTGCTTCTCATTGACTAAACCCTGCTGGAAGGCAGAAGGCAAGAGGCCCATTTCTGTAGTCCACTTTGTGCACCTCACAAAATGATGAAGACTGGATAGTCAACAGGAGAGCAAGCACTGCTCGCTCATCTAATATAAAGAAGTGATGAGAATTTCTGAGAGGATTAAGTTCTCAGTTAAGTGGTTTACAAAACTCAGCCTTCCTTCCAGAAACTCTCAGTCCCACAGCTAGTGGTGCTATCTTGAAGGTGGTAGAGTCTTCAGGAGGAGGGCCTTGGTGGCAGAAATGGGTAATAGACACGAGACTTGAAGGCTAGACTCACTTCTTGTTCCATCATGCTTTTTTCTGCTTCCTGGTCTGTACAAGTCAAGCTACTGTGGGCTGAGGCCCTCCTACCCCTGTGCCTTTCTCACCAAGATAGACTGGAATGTTGCTGGTACCATTGACCAAAATAAACCTGTTCTCTAAGCTGTTTGTGCCAAGAATTTTGTCACAGCTATGAACAAATCAATACAAGAGTTACACAGTTCTAAAATTTGCTCATAAGATCACTTCTCAAGAGTAACAGAGCAGCCCCATTTCCCTGCGTTCCTACTAACAATAGTTATTGAAATAGAAAATGCCCAATTTACTTTGCTAAATTTATTCTAACAATTTGGGGTTTATTAAAGTTTAAAGATTTTACATGTGGAGGTTTTATTTCTGATAACAAGACGTTCTGCCTCTCAGATACATTGCCCTATGGAGATAACTTTGAGCACTGAAAAATGTATGAAAAAAATATTTAAGAGTAACAGGGAGTGATCGGGAGTAGGAAAATGAAAGAAGAGAGCTTCTGAAAGAAAGGAACAACAGTATTTACTTCCCAGTTTTTGCTGGGCGAGTAGCTATAATGAGAAAAAGAACATGCTGGCTGAAACACAGAGGCCAGTCTTCCAGGTCCAAGCAACCAGAGGGGTGTCCGAAGTTACCATAGTGGCCGAACTGGAGGAAAAGTGTCTTGGAAATGAAAGAACCAACTATCCAGAGCACTGTGTTCTCTGAGTAAGTTGTGTCAGCCAAATTTATGTTTGACCTTTCTAGATTTCCTAGGGCTCCAAACAGTACAAGTATGGCTATAGTAACTGACCAGACCTGGCAGCTGCTGCCTACCATAAGGAAAAAATCGGAATTAGAAGTTGTGTCCATATATGTTAACTGCCTGCTAAAACAATCAAATATTCAACAGTCTGGTGGGATATAACTGAATGCAGAATTGCTACAATAATACAAAATTCTAAACTGTCATAAGTATTTTTTAAAAAGCAGGAATTGTGGAGTGTATTCAAGAGAGGAGAGGAGCCATGGAGGTTACACAGGTTTCCCGGGTGATAGAATCAAGAAACAGATTCTTAGCGCATGTGTATGTGGAGACCTCCAGTGTCATCCTCAGGAAGGTTGTCCAACTCCTTCGAGACAAGGTCTTTCACTGACCCGAAGCCATGAATCTTCATATCCCCTCTTCTCACTCATTAGATTGGCTCGCGAGTGAGCCCGGGGATTCTCCTGTTTCTGCCTCTTCAGAGTTGCCATTACAAGTGTGAATTGTTATGTGCATTTCTGCAGACTGAACTCCGTCTTTACAGTTTACTAACAGCTGCAGGAAACAATATATGGAAGTAGTTATTTAAATTCAAGCGCAAAGCAAAGTGGTAGATAGAAAATTCAAAAGACGAAAGGAGGATGTTTGCAGCGGTAGCCATGCACCCGCTGCTCTAACGCCAGTGCCGCCTCTTGCTGGCAGAGCTCCAGCCTAAGGAGAAGAGGGTAAGGAGGCTGACAATGTAAATAAATCAATTTTTCTTTTTTCTTTTTTTCTTTTTGGTTTTTCGAGACAGGGTTTCTCTGTGTAGCTTTGCGCCTTTCCTGAAACTCACTTGGTAGCCCAGGCTGGCCTTGAACTCAAAGAGATCCGCCTGGCTCTGCCTCCCGAGTGCTGGGATTAAAGGTGTGGGTCTCCACTGCCCGGCAAATCAATTTCTTATTGATGGCAACTAAATGGTGTTTGTAGCACTTTTATCATATAGTAGATTTCATCCATTCACTATATTTTTCTGAGTTATCCTACATGCATGTTTTTTATGTTGTCTGTACTAGTCCTGTAAGTTTGCTATTATAATATATTATAAAATGTGTTAAACTATAAAAACGAACAAAGGAGAAACAGAAATAATAACAACTATGGAACAAAAATAAAACAGTGAAATGCATGCAGACATCTACTTATAATAAATGCATTGAACATATACCAACCACTCCAAATAGATGGCAGAAGCTGTACATCACTGATGAGAGGCAAATTTTAATATACTAACACAGATTTAAAAGGCTAAAACAACTTTTTAAAAGTCTTGCTTGTAAAACTCATATGTGCATTTATACAGTATATCTATTAAATGAATTTTTTATTACTTCTTTTGTTTCTTGAGATTATAGTTTCATCATTTTCTGTCACCTGTCCTCCTAAATTCTCCCACATACCTTTCCTTGCTTTCCTTTAGACGTATGGCCTCTGTTTTCAGTAATTGTTACATGCATATGTGTATATGTATATACATATGTATTCTCTAATACAACATGCTCCGTCTGTATAATGTTACTTGTATGTGTATTTTCAGGGCTGGACATTTGGATAAACAATTGATGCGCTCTCTCTTGGATAAGATGATATCTTTCACTTTCAACATTCCTTAGTTGCCTCTAGTCCTTTCCGTAGTACTGAGGCCTCTTGAGCTCTCCATGTCCACTTTGGGATGTCTATGGTTGTCCTTGTCCAGTCATGTTAAGGCAGGCATGTTGGTGGGACTTTGTGGGTGTAGCTTCAGACATTTCTAGAATACACAGGCTCCATAGTGCATTCCCCAATCTTCTGGCTCTTACCATTTTTCCATCCCCTCTGTCCCAGTGTTCCCTTTGCCTTAGGCGCAGGAACTGGGGTCCAGAACTCTAGATTTTCATTGGTTGTGGTTTTCTGTAAAGCTCTCCATCTGTTTCAAAGAGTTGTGTTGAGGATGAGTGAGGATACGCTTACCTTATGGACAAATATGTAGAGTGTAGTTAGGGATTATGCTGGCTTAGTACAGTGGTGGTTGTAGGGTCTCCAACAAGATCCATGCCTTCTATAGAGAACTTCTTAGTCATGTTGGTGTTGGGTTAAGCGACGGTAAAATCTAGTACCAAGACAGTAAATGCGGAAAGGTCCAGGATGAGTTTAAACACTCCCAGCATTGGCAGGAGCTTGTTTTCCAAAGTGTTGTAGAGAAGATCCATAAGGGAAGGAAAGTACATTGTCAGCACACCCGTGGCTGTTGGCAATCTCTCCTTCCAGGAAGAATCCAGCCCTCTTTAAATGGCCTTCTGACTGATTAAGACATACCCTATAGGATATTCCATTTTTATTAACTTAAAATCAGTAGAATAAGAAATTTTAGTCTCATTTGCAAAAATCCCTTCACAGCAGCACTAGTATAGAAGGAATCGACACACTG
Source organism: Onychomys torridus (assembly GCF_903995425.1). NCBI lineage: Eukaryota > Metazoa > Chordata > Mammalia > Rodentia > Cricetidae > Onychomys > Onychomys torridus. The sequence goes on along the minus strand of NC_050446.1, from coordinate 89,501,735 downwards.
TAACAGGTCTAATGCTTCCTTTCAATTCCCCATTCTAGTCAAAATGCATTCATGTGACCCTCTTCAGCTAGAGATCTATTGGGAAGGAGTTCTTAGGACAATAGAGCAATGCAGTCCAGATGAACCATCCAGAGCCATCAGAGCACTTACACTGCAAACTAAAAAGGTCCACTCATAAGATGTAGTACTTGTGTTCCAGAAGAGATCTTCAGAGTATAATGAACCAGAGTTTATAACATTATAGGTAAATATAGACAATTCACAACAGTTCTTAGTGATTTTGAAACTCCTTTCTCAATAATGGATAAAACAGTTATCCAAAATACAGCAAATGCACAAAGACATGAATACTTACATTCAGTTCTTGTTGGAGCTGGTGTTCATAGACCATGACACCAGAAAGAGGACACCGACATTTAGGGAAAGATAAAAACTTCTCCTTCCACCGTTCCTAGTCAATATCAGGTTTAAGTCTTAGCTAATGTAAACTTGAAAGAAAGTAAACAAATTTGTGAAAAGAAATACTGTACACACACACACACACACACACAATATGTACATTTACAGTGTCCTAATTATTTACTTAATAAATATATAAGGGGTCTATAGAACAACCACCAGAACTTAGGGAGAGTACAAATTCAAATTTAATATGCAAATATCACTACAATTTTATATACTTCCATCAATTAGAAGATGAAATTGGAAAAGATATATTTCAATCAAAGTTGTATAAACAAGATATAAAATATTAGAAATACAGGCGGTGATAGTGCACATCTTTAATCCCAGCACTCGGGAGGCATTGGCCAGCAGATCTCTATGAGTTTGAGACCAGGTTGGTCTTCAGAGCAAGTTCCAGAAAAGCCAAGGCTACACAGAAAAACCCTGTCTTGAAAAACAAAATAAAAATTCAGAAATAATTTCTTAAATTATGCAATGTTTTTGTACTGAAAGCAACGAATCATTGGGAGAAAGAATGGAAAATCTAGTGAATGTAGAAATATACTATATTCAACAATCCAGAGATCTAATATTTTTAACATAATTTTTTCCAAGTTGATCCATAATTTCAAGTTAAAATACCCACAGAAACTGGCAAGGTATTTCTAAAGTTTGTGGGAATACAAGGCATAGGGATCTATTAAAAATTGATCCTGAAAAGAAAATATTGAGTGATTTACTCTTAGTCTAGAGAAAAAAAGCCATAGAAATGGAGTGAGAAATATCAAACAAGATATATGTGTACTAACATGAATGAATGGACATTGTACTATGTAAAGGATGTTTTATGCAACGATCATGTACTGGGTTGTTCATTTACATACATTTTCAAAATAGGTAAAACCTGTATGTACTGAAATGATCAACATAGTAGTTCCCTCTTCAGGTATTGGTAGTGAAGACTAACTGGAAAGGAACACAAAGAAACTTTCGATATGTATATAGGGACTTGAACTATTCAAATATAGAATTTTCAAGGTTGATAGAATTGTACATTTAAGATTTGTGGAATTCACAGTATATAAATTTTATCAGAAGAAGAGACATTTATAGGTGTATATAAACACCAGCTAGTGCTGTGCATGCTTTGTTCAAAGATGATATACACTGATATTGTCAATTGACTTTGAAGTATATCAAAACATGACAGGTTGGAATGTGTTGACATGTAATACATACAAAGTGGCCAAATGACCACTATGATGTGGATTGGCATTTTTATAGCTATGAAGAGACACCCTGACCATGGCAACTGTTGTAAAGGAAAACATTCAACTGGGGCTGGCTTATAGGTTCAAAGGTTTGATCATCACAGGCAGGAAGCATGATGGTGCACAGTTAGACATGGTGCTGGAGGAGGAGTGGGAAGTTCTATACCTGGATCAGAAGGTAGCAGGAAGAGAGAAAGAACCAATGGGCCTGACTTGGGCATTTGGAACTCCAAAGACCACTCTCAGTGATACACTTCCTCCAATAAGGCTATAATAACTCCAACAAGGCCACACTTTCTAATGCCAGTTTCTAAGCATTCAAATATATGGGTCTATGGGAGCCTGTTTGTTTGTGTGTGTGTGTGTGTGTTTGAGACAGGTGTCTCTGTGTAATTTTGGTGCCTGTCCTGGATCTCACTCTGTAGATCAGGCTGGCCTGGAACTCACAGAGATCTGCCTGGCTCTGCCTCCCGAGTGCTGAGATTAAAGGTGTGCACCACCACTTGGCTGTGGGAGCCATTCTTATTCAAACAACCACATGATTTATCAGAGAAAGATGCATGGGTGATCAATATACAACATTTTCAGCTTTTCTGCATTTTTATAATTAAACTTTGGGAAACACCAAGGGAATGATTGGAGAAACCCAAATGCATCATTCCTTTCAGTTCTAACGTCATCTCTTAGGTCATTTCACAGTGACATATTGAACTTCTAAGCAGAAGAAAGGACAATTTCACATAAGTATAATGATTTGGGGGCTACTCATTAGTGACTCATCCCTATTCCATGAATGTTCCCAGTGTACTATTATTTAAAACTCCTTTTTTATTGTTAAATTATTTTATTTTTATTAGAGTATATTTGTTACAAAACATACACAATACATACAAAATAATGGGTTTCATTATGACATTTTCATTCAGTTATATTTTAAACAGGAACCTAGATTGTGTCTATGATAATAAATGTATAATACTGGCCTCTCTGAGTCTGGCTTACTTCACTTAAGTGGATGATCTCAAGTTCCATTCATTCACCTTTGGATAACATAATGTCATAGACCTTTATGGGTCAAGAAAACTCCACCATGTAGACATTCCACGTTTTCTTTATTCATCTGATGGACACCTACATTAACTTCCATAATTTGACTTTTGGGAACAGAACCATAGTGAACATGGGTGTGCTGGTCCCTTTAGTTTTAACACATGGAATTGGCAATGGTGCTGTGACTGGGTGGCATTTGAGCTCCATAGCATGTGTGCAAACTCTGAAATTGAGTCTTCAGCATTTAGTCCTATGGAATGAAAGATTAACCAAACTAATTGCTAAGGGTTGATATTATCTGAAACAGATCTACTCTTGCATAGTTGAAAGTCTGTAAATGTGCCAATTCACTCACTTTTTCCGATCCTCCATATAGCCCTGTTTATAGGAGGTGGTTGCTTCTGAGTTTAAAGTTTACGTAATTAATTTGACTTCAGTAGCACTGGATATAACTGCATCAATTCTTGGTGTTTCTTTACAATTTTTCAACTCTAAAATTAAAAGATGAGACACTACCTCTGGTCCTTTTTTTTTTTCCTTTGACAAGGTCTCATTCCATAGTTCTGTCTCACTTGGAATTCACTATGTAGACCAGGCTGGCCTGGAATTCATAGAGACTCATCTGCCTCTTCTGGGATTAACGTTTATGCTGCTGCACCCTGCCTATACTACCTATGCTTGAAGAGTCAGGGCCTCTGAAATACAGTTTACTGGCTGACTGTTGCCAAAAGCTTCAGCTGAGCAGATCTTCCAGACTGACTAATCCACTTCTAGTCAGTTCCTCTGCAGGCATTTGCATTCTCTTCAAAGAAGTGGTCTTTGAAATGGTGCACATAATTGCACTGAAAAATACCATGTTTCCATGGTTATTGTGTTAAATGCTTTCATTCACTAACACCATTTTTATTAAAGCTACAACTGTTTTGGAGAAACAGTCAAAGAAGGACAGAAACACAAAAGGATGCTAACACTCCAGGAATCCCGTTAACACATCTGAGGGGCAGAGTGCTTCCTGGAAACATGCCAGGTGTCCTTTCCCTCAGAGTTGCAGGTGGTTGAAGTTGTAACCAGATCCCCTAAAAGTAAAGTAAAAAATGTTTCATCTGCAGACCGAAAGTGAAAAACACTGTTAATTATCAGTCAGTAGGCCTGGAGTAACAGCATCCTTTTGGCGAGATGAATTTCAAGGCATTTAACAACTAAACAACCCAACGGTTTCCTTTTTGTGCAGTTCTTGTTCAAACTGAAGAAAAACAGACAAGACTTTATGATTTAAATATTTTAAATATGAAGCTTTTTTTAAAAATGACTTTTACTTTGTGTAAAGCTCTGCATTAAAAACAAATGCTTTAATATATAGTCAAAAATATAAAGGTCATAAAAAAGAAATTAATCATCTGAGCCAACTAAGGCACTTTCAGGAAAACAAACAAACAAATGAACACAGAACCTTTGTTTCACTCAAAATACATCATTATACAAGAGAAGGAATTTTGTTCTACCTAGCTTATCTCCCTTTGACTGACTCACTGTAGCCCAACCTGAGTTTTTCCTAAGTAGGTCACAAATAAGTTATGATGCTGTTCACTTTAACAGTCAGAGAATAGCCAAAGCAGATCTTCTCTGGAGATGCTTCTGGGTACCAGTTGGAACCACAGTAACAGTTGAAGCCTGATGAGTTCTGGTTTATTCTTTACCCCCCACATGAAAAGTACTTAGCCCCCAGCTTTGCCTCAGGCCAAAGCCAAGAGGCCATAGCCTAGAGCTCCTGATGGATCCTTGTAGACATCTGTGGTCAGAGTTGCTTAGGTAAAAGCAGCACAGAGCCAATGCCTATCACTTGATGTCTGCCTTTGAAAGCTCGGGGCAAAGATGTTTCTCTGTAAAAGAAAAAATTGTTTTTAATTGAAATTATGCTTATAAGGCTATGTTTCATCTCTTGCCATTTGCGTGTGTTACAGCAAACACTAAATATTGTATTGCCTAGCAGGAAGTCAAAAGCAAGTGCCCAGTGTGTCTTAAATAAAATAAGAGGCATGTTCATTTAGAGATTGTGAGTGGTAATTCAACATGAAAATCTGGGAGCAAAGAAATGATCTTGGGAGCCCCTGGGCTAACCTGGAGATCTAGCATGTGGACAGTCAGCAACCCAGCTTTCCTCCCACACTGCTGATGGGATGTGCTTTGCGTTTTTCCCTACTCCTGTCTTTATTCATTTTTCAACAGCCTGCCACATGCAATATGCCAAGTCTCATATAAAAAAAGCCTTCTACACACATACACACACACACACACACACACACACACACACACACACACACACAGAGAGAGAGAGAGAGAGAGAGAGAGAGAGAGAGAGAGAGAGAGAGAGAGAGCGGCACTCCTGCGCATGTGTGCACACTCATGAATGAGAGCAGCTTCAGCATACCCCAGCGTCAGACACAGACAGTAAAGACAGCCATCTGCACAGAAAACGGGATTTATTTAATTATACTTGCCCGAGTTATTTGTTTGGCTTTGCCATGCAAAGAGTTCTGTTTTATTGTTGGAACCTTTTGGGCTGTTGAATTGTTTTCAAAACGCTTCTGCCAGATGCGTTTGGCATTTACCAACAGTGAGCAAGTAGCAGCCGTGCAACACAAGAAAGTGTGTGCAACCATTGGGCATTAAAATCCTTTGCCTGGGTCAGCTGCCAGAACCAGACTGAGGTTCCTGGAATTTAATGAAAAGGTTAAGTGAAGTTTACAGGTTTCATGCCCGGGGCACACATTAGTTTTCAAGGTTTTGAGGATTAGAGTGCATGAGATTCTTCCAAGCAAGTTGGAACAAGTGTGTTGGGAAGTGAATGGCAGGTGGCTCATCTACAAAATACCATCCAAGTTCAAGCTCAGCCCCTGATGTTATCAACAGCCACCTCAGGTTTCATGCTTTTAAAACTTTTTATGACTTTTTGAGGGTTTGCTCTTTGACAGTCTCATGAATGTGTAACGTGAGTTCTGATCATCGCAGGCCCCGTCCCCAGCTCTAGTCTCTCTTCCACCAGGTTAACTGCTCCTCTTTACAAATCAAATTCAGATTTCATGTTTGTTCTCTATGATCATCTCTCGGATGGTTTGTATAGCAGTTCATTTTTGGTCAAAGTGCAAATCAATGATGCTATATGTGTTTTCAATTAAACCATATAATTGGTTTAGTTAAACTATAAATTACTGCTGACATTCATATAAAAATTATAAACTCTAATCCTCATTGAGGTTCTTTGTCGTGAAGCCTCTTTTCTATCAATGGTCACATTTTGCTGCTTCCCTCCAGAGCAGAGCAGAAGGATTTCAGGGTATGCTTCAGACTAGAAGACACCATACTGCTGTAAGTCTACCACATACAATTTTAAACTGAATGTACAAAACATCTAAAACTCCCAAAAGTTTAGTATTTTTTTTTTTTTTTGATGAGAGACAAATTCAGTATTTTAGTGCAAGCCCTGTTTGATATGTACCTGCTGTAAATGTTTCACATAAACACAGATGGCTGCGTATTCACGTCTGTGCCTGTGTCTTCCTCTCTAACTCAGAAAAATGACCACCTTAGGAAGGTTTTATCTGAAGTCTTACATCATCATAACTGCATAGACTCATTTCTTTTAATTTATCTGCAGATGAATGTTTCAAACATCTGTTAGTTTGTTTCAGTTAGAAACATTTGACTAAATAAAAGAGTCAAACAGAAGACAACTTTCAGTTCATTTAATTGTGGAAAGTAAAAAGAAACAAAACAAAAACATTTAGCATTTAGACTTCCCTCTCTCCTTTTGTCTTCCCTTCCTCCCTCTCCTCCCTTCCTTGTTTACTTCCTCACCTTCTCCTCCTTTCTTTTTCCCTCTTCTTCTTTCTTCATTTCTTCCCCCTCTCCTCTCTCTCTTTCACTTCCTCTCTCCTTTTTCCCCTTTTCTGTCCCTCCTCCAGTCCTCCTCTCCTCCACTCTCCCTTCATCTCCTGGTCCTGTTCTTCCTTCCCTCTTTCTCTCCAAGCATCGGTACCTGGCTAGGATTTGAAAACAAAATGCCCTTTCTTTCACTGTTTCCAAAAGGGCATGCAAATGAAAAATTAAAAGACACCATATAAAAGTATATCCAAGCAGAACACTTTATGAGAGACACGAACATAAAAACAAATGTTCCTAGCTGTAACATCAGGCAAAATGCCATGTCAATGTATGTAGTCATCCAGTTAACTGAGGATTACCCTCTGGGTACTTCTTTTTCCAGAATTATTTAGTGTCTGAGATTTAAATAGGAAAAGAATGTGCCATCTCTTTTTCCCTCGGTTGCACCCACAGGTGACACACTGCAGGCGACCTTATTGTCTTCTGGTTTCTTCACATACTCCATCTCTGGGGAGAATGCTGGCAAGCGTTTTTTTTTGTTTGTTTGTTTTTGTTTTTTTGAGAAAGCCTGAAAGTTGGTGCTGGGTTGGCTTGTTGGAAAGTTCTCCATGAGCTCTGAATGAAGCTTTTCCTTCCAAGGAAACACAAGTCTAGAAGGTTCTTTGTTTGGGAAAGGAAACTGTAAAATTACCATCAGGGTTGATCTAAGTTCAGGATATCTTGTGTTTCAGAGGTTTCTTCATTGTCTTTGGTGTCAGCGTCTGTCTGGGATCGAACAGTCAAAACTACCCCAGCAGTGACTTTGGAGTCCTGTCAAAGGGCAGTACATATTCAGAGTTCCAGTCTCAAGATTTACAGGTGAGGGTTGGGGATTTAGCTCAGTGGTAGAGTGCTTGCCTAGCAAGGCCCTGGGTTCGATCCTCAGCTCCACAAAAAAAAAAAAAAAAAAAAAAAAGATTTACAGGTGAAAAGAATGCATGCCACCACCTGTGGTGCCTGCCTTGCATGGCCCTTGTTCACCTTCACTTCCTTGAGAATACAAGGACCTTTGCTTAGTTCATGCTTGCTGAAAATATTCCTTTATTGGATAGAAACGTGTTTCCTTTGTGTTGTCATCCTTTTACCAGACGGACACCTGGTTTTCATGTATCAGCCCATCATTCAGCCAAGAAAGACAGTGAATTAATTATATTTTAGATAACATTCAAGTCAAGGAAACTGGAGCTAGAGCTGGGAAGGACACTGAATGCAAAACACAAGGTTTTGTTTTTGTTTTTGTTTTTGTTTTAAATTGTTTAATTAGTTCATTGTTTCATGTATATCCCAATGACTACTGTGTAGTTCCTGACATTTCCACTTTCCCTCAAAAACCCAAGACTATGCTGACAATGGGCCAGGAGTGGTGTTAGGTATCTGGTTACAGTGATGGATTGGAATGAATACAAATGTGGAAATGCCAAGAAGATTCCAGAAAACTAGACCAGACTAAAGCTGAAGAGCCTGACTCATCTCTGTATTACTAAGTATGAAGCAAGCTGAGCTTATTTGACACTGGAGCTGTGGATGACTTTGTGAACTTCTCCCAGTGTTGGGTGACTCATGCAGTTTGGAGGGTAGTGCATGTCTACAGAGAGCATAGTAGGATAGTAAGGAGAAAGAACCATGGCAGAAAGAATGAGTCTTATGTGACAAACGCAGATTTTTAAAGTGAGCATGTCCTTTTAAAGGGATGATCTGTGCTCTGGTTTAAAGAGTCAATCAACATTGGGGTGCAGCCTTTTGTGTCATGTTTCCTAGGTTTTCTAGCTTTTATCTACCATGGACAGAGATGGGATCCCTTGGTCCTTTCTAGGGCCTCAGATTATTGGATGTACATGCTGTAAATTATTTCCTCTGAAAAGCAACTTGTCATGAACTAGGTCTTTATGGCTGCTGTGGTTTGGACTTGGTTTCTCTTGTTCCAGAGACAATGTGTGGGAGGCTTGGTCCTCAGTATGGCAATGTGGAATAAAAGGCTCATGTATCAGGTAAGAGTATATTATTGAAAAAGACTGTGGGTGCTGAGTCTCTACCCTGTCATTACAAGATGCAATCCCTCTACACTGTATGTTCACTTGCCTTTGCCATTGCCATAATGTGACACAGGACGAAGGTCCTGACCAGAGCTGAGCTAATGCTTGCACCTTACCCTTGATTCTCCAAAATGATGAGCCTTCTTTTCATTATAAAATCACCAGCCTTATTTGTAAAAGTGACAAATGGCAAACGAGCAAGATACCTTTTCAGGTTGATCCAAAGAGAAGGACAGTTCAGTAAGACAAGAAAATGTCCAAGATGACAGACCCATGAGTTCCATACAGGATGCACAGCCATGGGTGACAGATGAGGACCCACAAGTCCTTGGACCACAATCCTTGGAGTCATTAGGCTTCACCTTACTCATGACTTAGTGTCTCCCTCTCACAGATAGTTATTGCTTTACCTTCCTTGCTCTTTAATGCAGACCCTGCAGGTTTTCATTGCGATTTGGCTGTTATTTTCTTCTCTTGTAAACTTTTACAATTTATTGCTGAAAACTCCCTGTGGGTGAAATTCTGAATCTGCAATACAGTCTTTTCCATTGTTAGCCACTTTTACTTCTTTTTATACCTGTGTGAACGAGAAGTCTACCTAAACTCAGTGAGGGCCCAATGTGTCTAAAAACAGACTGAGAGCTCCCATTTAGTTTCTTTCTTTCTTTTTGTTAATTGAAAATTCATACAGTATATTCTGATGATGGTTGCCCTCCCTCATCTCCTCCCAGATCCTCTGCACCTCCCACCAATCCAATCCACACCTTCTTTCTTTCTATATAAAATAAACTAGCAAAAAAAATGAGAATAAGTTTTCAAAAAAGAGTACAGGAAAGTAAGATTAAAAATTGTCTAAATAAAGAAAAAGGAGACAACAAAATCTATAAAAACTCATTGAGTTTGTTTCCTGTTGTCTATCTACTGCTGAGCAAATAGTTTCGACTCTTTGCTTATAAACTTTTGGCTTGCAGATTTTGAGCCTTAAACTGGGTATAAAATAAATAACTATCTGACATGAAAGAGACTGTGGTATTTTTTCTTTGTTGACAAAAAGGTGATGAACTAAAAAAATCAGCAATACCTGAAATTAGTGGGCTTGGATTACTAATTTCTCAGTCCTTTCTAAGGTTTTACACCCCAGGTGGCTTAAGTCTGACATAAGGAGTATCTGTTGTTGATGAACAAACAGATCTCAATGAGACAAGCCAAAACAAATGACAATGAATATTGTGTCCAATGCTTCCAGCTTCGTCAGAAGGAAACTGGGCAACCTGAGCTGATAGTATGCTGAATTCAAAAACAGGAAAGAAGCTTGTTGAAGTTCGAGTATAGTCTCATTGATTCTTCAGAATCAGAAGCAAACTCTGAATCAACTAAATGTGACTTGGTTTACAATAACAGATTTAATAATTCTCCATAAAAAATAGTTCTGTTTATGACTCAAAACAGCAGACTAAAATCAGAAGGTGGGCTAGAGTCTCCAGGTAACAGTCAGTGAGAAGCTGAAAAATCAGGCAGATGAAAGGCAATGGATACTCTCCACAGCTGGGAAAAAGGCTATACTTAGGCAGTAGCACCCTTAGCACTGCTGCTCAGCATTGGCAACTGACAGAGCAGAAGCAAGATACCTTTTCAAAAAGACTTCCACTCCTGTGCCAGGCTGGCAGCCAGAGACCCTCTAAGAACTATGCTCAGGAATTTCAGACTAAGTGGTAAAGGACTAACGTAGAAACCTAAGAAGCAGAACACTGGAAACTGCAGGAAAGAAACTGGCTCAGATCTGCACAGCATTCCATGGGCTGAAAACCTGGTGAGAACCAAAGTCTACACTAGAACTTTCACAGAGACTTCCTGTAGCCTGCAGAATATAAGACAGAGTTGTATTGGGCATTTGGAGAGCAGAGGGAATTCACAGAGGCATGACCATCTCTAAGACTCCCATGGCACACTGCCATGACAACAATGGGATCTGATCAGCCAAAGAAGACCCAGAGAGGAGAATGCGACTACCCATCACAGAAGACCTCCCAATGGTGAGGGGAGAATGTAAATGATTTTTGAAAAGAACATATTAGTGATGCTCTCAGCCTTGGTCAGGAACTCAGGTCAATGAAGAGATTCATGACTACTCAAAGTATGACTAGTAAGTGACTGTTGAATGATTAGCTCTAAATGGGTCCTTTTTTTTCTTTTTTTTTTTAATCAACTCCTCTAAATCTCAGAGAACATTGTGGAAGCAGAGACTGAAAGAATGTAAGAGCAGGAGGATGAGGAATGGCGCTATGACAAGATGTCTTATGGATGTGAGGTAGCCATTGTACTCATGAACTCATGGCCTCTGTAATAATCTGCCCTGTCAATATTTTACCATGGATGGGAGAGGGAGAAGGGGCCATTTTTATTTTAGTGGACTAGTCACTGGCAACTTGCCCTTGGACTAGTAAATAACTTATCTATGCTCCATGTAAGTGACCTTAATTAAACTCAATTGGCTCACAAAACAAAGAAACAAACATGAAACAAAACAAAAAGCAAGGATGCTGAAAACAGGAGGTGGGGCCTTTGGGGGACAAAGAAAGAGTCTAGAAGAGTAGGAGACGAAGAAAATGACCAAAGAGTATATGCATGTATGAAGTTGAATTATCAAATTTTAAAAGTAAATTAAAATTTAAAATCATAATTTTTGATTTTTAAGGCACATAAGTATAGGCACATCTGAGTTAAATTCATAAGGGTGTGGAAGCCTTAATGGAAATTCATATTTGCATCATGTCTGGATGAGCCCATGTGACCTCATGATAAAAACTGAAGCAAAAACCACAACACAACAAAACAAAAGCTCAAAGACAAACAAATATCCAGCTTCATGTCCCATCCCTGCAGGTAGAGAGCATCTGCATTAAACGTGAATTTGCCTGTTCCTGAGGCTTCTCGATTCCTTGTTTCTCCACATATAAAACATATTATTTAAAGGTGGGTTTCTTTCTACTTTAAGAAACCTGCATTTTTTAGTGCCAGAAGGAAGGTGTTTTATGTTTCTTTTATGTGTTCTTCTTTTCATTCCACATGAATAGGCTTCCCAATTTTATTTTTTATTTTCAACCCAGCACATTCTCATGTTAAGCTGGGCAAATTTATTCAACCTCAGCTCAAGCACTGATTTAAAAAAAAATAAATAAAGCAAGGTCAGGCTAGCTTTGGTTTTTTTTTTAATATATTTTCTTTTATAATAAATTCTCTCTCAAATGATGCCTATGTGTATATTTTGACATAATCATGGGGACAAATGTGCAATGTCTGAAATCTAAATCGACACTGGAATATCTTTTCTCACATTAGCATTATTTTAGCATTCCTGCAGCAGGGGGTGGTTTGGAGAAATGCAGAGACTTTCAGTTTATATATACACCTCTGATTATTATTCTGGGACCTGGAGCTACGGATCCAATCTCATATCATGATGGATGCACCTCCCCAAGTTCAAAGGTATTGGCAAAGGGAAGAGCTTTAAATAAGGCAACCATGAGAGTCAAGATATGCGATTCAAAATTGAATGCCACGGTGTTAAAAGATGACCTAGTTTTCTCTAAGATTGCTGCAGCAGCAACTGAGGTAGATATGGGGTCCCTAGGTGTTCTGTCATGTTTGAAAACATGAATAGATATTCAGGCCACAAAGGCTGTGATGTGCATGTTCCTTCTCAGGTAGTAGTCCGATGTAATCAATGACTTTAAATGCTCTGCCTTGGAGGATAGGATAGTTCCCATTTTCAGGGAAAAAGAGAAACAATCACCCACCAGAGAGGAATAAGAATTAGGCAAGATGTTGGAAAAAATGTGGAAAATACACCTACTGCTCTCATGTTAGTTTTGATATGTGGGTGTTTGAGGTATAGTCAGAAAGGAGCTGATGGAGATTTGGGAGGCAGGTATTGATGGCCTATGATACACTCTCACAGGGTTAATTTTTTATCAAAGTGAGCATTGACACTGGTAACAACAAAATAACATTATACTATATTGAAGAAGAAGTCATTACTTGAATCTTATATGATATGTGATGGAAGTCGGGTGACGATTTTGGTAGAGTTGATTTCATCTCTGGTTAAGAATGAAAGTAAAAACAGGAGAGGAACAGAACAAAAGAACATATTCTCTGGGATATGAAGTCATGTCTTTGAAATTCTCAGTTAAAGAGAATGGTCTTCATGAATGTAAAATGAAATTGATTATGAATGATTTGTTTATGTTAATGTAGTGGGAGTACAAATATTGGTAGGATGGGGTGGACCTGTTGCTTAACTCAGAAATTCTCGTTGGGATAAAACGGTCCAGAAGGGCAGAGAAAAAGGGAGAGACCAAATATCTATTTTTCTCTTGTTCTTGAATTTGCCCTAGACTGGCCTTGAACACAGTTAAAATATTTCCTAATATGTATTTCTCTTCTTTCATAAGTGCTGAAGATTTTATTTGATAGATAAACATTTTATTAAATGAAGTACTGATGCCCAGATCCTGGCTGCATCTTAAGACTTCTTGTCTTTCTACTTATTTTATTAAATGGGAGTCATTTAATAATGTCTCGTATCTCTTGACTTCACAGTATTCATTGTAGTAGAATAAATCTTATCTGGTTCTAAGAATTCCATGTGGGTATTCTTACATATCTGCCCCTCCCCCTACTATCCAGATATAGAAACAGATAGGTCATTTTGTAATATTAACTTGGGAATTTGTTTTAATCAGAATAATGAGTAAAGTTTAAAGCAACTTTTAAAAATTCTTGCTTTTCTACTAGCTCCTTCAAATGAGTACTTACACGCTTTAAAAAACGTGGTAGTAGTATATTATTTAGGGAGAAATCTGGGTAAAGATAGCTGAAAGGAATATTTTTCCTTGAAGATCGGTATTTCCATTTACAGTGAGCCTAAGCAGTTTTCAAAGGGGCAAACCCCAGAGGCAAAACTCAAAAGGTTATAGTTCTTTTTTTAATTAATAAAAAACCATATTTCCTTTACGATTTTTGCTGTCATATGCCAAAAAGTAAATTATAATTTAATATTTTCTTAATCCTACATTCTCCTTGTCTCAAATTCACAGAGTTCTCTACTTGAGAATTTATTTTTACCTTTCAAAATGTTCATTAAAGCACAAATGACTTTTTCTCCTTTGATGTTGCCAGAGAAACTTGAGCACTATGTAATTAGCTTCTGGTTTAAAGTATTTATCTCAACAAACACAGGCTTCTAGGACAAAGACTGCATAATAGATGTTTTTAACTGTACATATAATTAGGGAATGTGTCTTGCAAAGCCTTCCACTTGCAGAATGAGTCTGCCTTAATTCCAAAGCCATTCTGTCCCTAATGACTCATGAGTTTCCTTCCCATTATTTAAAAAAAATGTAATTACAGGCTATTCTGTAATAATTTGACATATCTTATATTCATATCTCAAACTATTAATTAGAAACAACATATGCATTTATAATGTGCCTTTATTATTCAAGTTAATCCCTTTAATCCTGTCTGAATGGCCACATGAAAATTAATCCCTTCAAACATCTTTGTAAACAAACATCTAAATTCACCTATTTTTGTCTTTGTTCTCGGCATCTACGTTGGAAACACTCATGATTGACACTGGTAGGAGCAGTAAACAAGCAATGGGTAAAGAATAATAGGGAAATTATTTTTCTTTGTCAAGAAGGGATATGTATTTACAGAAGACTTCTTCCCATCTACAGGGGTTTGAAATCACAGGGAATTACTTTTGAGACTGTAGTAATATCCTTAGAAATTAATGAGCCAATCATTCATACAGCTTAGGGTAGTCATATGGGTCCTTGACTCCTACTATGAGCCCTCTTATAAGATAAACAGGTGTCTATTGAAGACTTTTAGCCCAAGAGAACCACAGTCATATAACACCTTGAGGTTTCTTTTTCCTGTGGATTTGCTAAAGTAAAAACAACACTGGGAAGCCATGCGGGAGGCCATTCTGGATCCTTTTTTAGACACTATGCTCTCACCCCTGGGTCACTGCAAGTAGAAGAGGCAGCAATTGTTTTTCCCTGCTGTGAGCAATGGATTTGAACATGCCTCACACTGTTCTCCTGCTGGGTTTTCTTCCCCTCTCCTTCTCCCTGAAACACAAGTGTGAACTGAGCAAACAGGAGTCCTCTGGGCACTAGGAAAAACACAGCCTGTCTAAAGATCAACTGATTATTTCATTCATTTTCTTAAGCAGATGTGTGTGTGTAGCATAGCAGTTAAAGAATGGAGACTTTTGTTTTCAGTGAGAAGGACTGGAAAACTAACTTAGTTTTTAAATATACTTTTTATAAAATGTATAAAACTTCAGAAATATAACAAATTGAACTTAAAATAATGCTCAAAAACCTGAAACCAAGCAGTCACCACAGTTAAGACTTAGCTTTATCTCCTTCCCAGGTTTAATATGAACTTAGTAATTGAGGTCATGTATTTGAGACAGCAATATATCTCTCCCCCCGCCCCCCCCATTATGAATTTCATTTCATGTATCTGAAGAAAAATGATCTATTCTTTGATTATTGGATTATTGGGTAGTTAAAGCTATTTTCGATTTTTCTTGCTAATAAGAACTTGGGCAATGAATCTACTTTGGCATAATAGTTTACTTTTATCTGCAGCGATTTCCTTAGACTCTATTACTTTAAGTGGAAAAGACAAGGTCATTTTGAATGTGTGTCTTCAAATTCCTGATATAAAGTTAAGTATTTCCTTAAATACTATGCATAACTTTGCATCCTCAGGAGCAGTAAACATTGGTTATTTGGCCAATTTAACTTTCCCGTCTGTGGATTTTTCTCCATTTGTGTTCTT
Source organism: Onychomys torridus (assembly GCF_903995425.1). NCBI lineage: Eukaryota > Metazoa > Chordata > Mammalia > Rodentia > Cricetidae > Onychomys > Onychomys torridus. The sequence continues at coordinate 89,486,152 of NC_050446.1, read as the reverse complement.
TGCTAAACTTTTTCTTAATCGTGCTGTGCTTTAATATTGTTTTCTAAGAATTTTTTTACATAATAAGGATTTCTACTGATCATGCATATCAGCTATAGAAAATAGTATTTCCTGAGTTTCATTTGCCTTTTAATTGAATTTTATTTGGTGGAAAGGAGCTGTTAGTGTTAGAAGGCAGACAATTCTTCATGAAGCTTATAGTTTCTGAACATCTTGTAATTTGGTATGTAGATTATTTTTACATCAGGACTAATTTTGCTGTACAATTGTTTCTAAAAATAGATGCAGTGGCTTAACACCAGGAATGGACTTAACTACTCACCATAAGAGATGAGGGTTTCTTAACTCAGAATTTTCTTTGTAACTCAATCTACTGAGTGCAGGTTATTTGCTCTCCTTTGTTCTCTGTGGATGGTGATATTTTCCAGAATCTTTATGTATCCTGAATATTTTGCAATTTATAATGATAAATTACCTAATGTGTTTCTTCATAATTAATGCATGTTAAAGTCTGTTGTCTGTTTTGTTGGTGAATCTTCTTTTAAAATTTCTTAATTTCTTGACTAGGCCTGGAAGAAATAACTTCTACAATTTTATGGTTAATTACATTGTTTTTTCTTTGATTTACAAAGATCATGCATTTCTACTTTCTTTTTTATTATTTCATTAGTTATCTTTCATGAGATTTGACTGAAGCCATTTTTTCCTTTATTTTAAAGTGATTATTATTATTTATTTTTTGGATATGCTATTGTATCAATTATGTTGCTTTTGCCAGTAGAAATGGAACCCAAAGTTCACTATCTGGAGTGAAATAACTCCATTCACTGTAGGAGAAAGACCAAACGCTTTGGATCAAATGTGGAATCTGAAAAGATGAACTTCATAGACATTGAGAGAACACTTGACCCATCCGACTCCCGGGGGCGGGGAGATTGAGGAGTGCATGCAGTTTGGTTAATAGGTACAAAGTTATGCCTAGATAAGAACAGGAAGTAGTATGTGTAGCTTAGGATGGCCCTGCACAGTCATAAAATTCTGTAAAAACGGAAATGAATTTTTAATTGTTCTGCCATAAAATGATAAATATTTGAAGAGAGAGATGTATTTAAGCTGATTTAAACATTAAACAATATGGACATGCCTTGAAATTCCCCATAAATACATATAAATTTTATGGGTTTTTGTATTAGCTTAAAGTGAGTTTAATGTTAAAATAGTAGGAATTGGATAATAGTGTAAATAAAAGCAACACAAATAGTGCTTACTAATGTTATGTATTTGACAAATACTTGTAGTTTCCCAATGCTAGCTGCTCTTCAAGTTTCTTTGCACCTTATGTAGCCTCACTAACTTAATCCTCACAGCACTCCCATGAGGTAGCTCCTGTAGTTATGTCATTGTCCAGGTGACCCAGAAAGAAGTAGCTGTCACTAACAAGGCCCCACAGCTAGCAAGTTTCCATGCTCATATCTGAACTTAAACAGCTTCTTCCAGGAGGTCTTGCATGATCTCAAACCACCTGTCAATCAACAAGAGGCAAAAGAATGTAATGTGCAAGAACTGAACGCCACTAAGTCCTCATTTGCTTGGCTCTTACCAAACATAATAATTGAAGCACTGTGCAAAAAAATGAGGAGACATGATAGCAGGTGAGGAAGGAAAAGGACAGTGTTTCTTGCTGATAGGTAGCTTGTTAAAAATCTTCAAAACAAGGAAGCTATGTATGAAGTCACAAATATGGTATGGTTCAGTGTCTGTTTCCCACTTGAGTGAGTACCAGGAAAAGCAGATATGAGTTTAAAATTCATAGAAATCTCACTGTTCAAGGTGTGACTTTGAGAGGGTGCTTGGAAGGATGAATAGACAACTTTGTACGTAGAAACCATGAACTCTTAGCAAAGGTCCTAGCAGAATAAGGGAATGGTTCTCCATTTCAGCCTCTCTTCACTGGGACAAAATGGAGCTGTAAGGTAAAAGCACCCCTTACCTCATACTGGATCAGTCTCTTTCCAAAGGGAACAGGCAGCTCTGCTGCCAATAACTAAAGCACACGAGACAAAGACCACTAAGAGAAATGGAAGATGTGGAGAAAGTCCTACTAAGACCCTCTAGGAGCTTCCTAACATGAGTTCCATGTGTATGTGCCAAAATACATTTGTATTTAATATTGCTCATTTTAAAAAATCCTGTAATTCCTTGGCTCCAGTCTCTTAATTTAACTAGGAAGATGGTTTTTAACTCAAGAACGACCTTTCTGGGTGGATATGAAAGCTAGTATTCCAACAAAGAAGATACAGGACATTGAACAAGTTTATTGATAAATGAAAGTAAAGACAGGATTCCATCAGCCATGTACATGCATAACTTTGGCCACATTTTCAGTGTGCTGGTATCTTACCCCTTTTTATCTTTAAATATTGGTTTGGGTTTTCTGTTGCACAGTACTGATCAAAGACCCTGGTCTGTTGGAAAGTTCTATGAATCATCCAGCCCAGGAATCCCCCTCCTTGGTTAGACGCAACACTGTACAGGCTATGGGTTCATTCCCTTAGGTCAAGGAGATTAGAGGGAGAATTTGAGAAAACACAGGTGATGATAAATCTGAGTACTTGAATGGAAGACTGGACAGCGTCTGTTAGCTGCTTCATCATAGCATCTCTCCTGGCCTCACTGATACATTCTGCTCTCTTCCTGGTAGTTTTATAGCCATGAGACTGCATTCTACTCAATGGCACATGAGTGGAAGTATTATGGGTCAGCTCCAAGCTGAAACCCACCACTACACAAACTCTTCTCTAAATCACACTCCCATGCCCAAGTCGCTGTGGAAGATATGATCTTGAGAGGCAGGACCCCTTATAATCTGAGACCTGAATTGCTATTTGGGTCAGACTCCTCTCCACCATTACTTTCCATATTGGAACCATCTTTACCTTTTGTATTAGCAATCCATAGCTTCTGTTTGAGCTGTTACTTGTTTGTGGATCTATATGCAACAGTTACTTTGATGAATTATATACAAAAGGATGTGTGTGTGTGTGTGTGTGTGTGTGTGTGTGTGTGTGTGTGTGTGTGTGCTTCTTTTTAGAAAGGAGACACAGGAAACTCAAAACTGGAGGAAAAAGATAAACTTAATCTCATTTGGCATTTTACATTGTCTATATTTATCTGAAAATATAAACCAAATGCACATATCATTTTATTCATTTATTGTAAAATGTCAACACACATTGGCATTGTAAGTCATTTTTCTTATTCCATGGTCTTAAATATAAAATAAAATAAAAATAATATGAAACAAGTAATATTGGACAGTTTTCCTTATATGATAAGATCACAGATTTGGCTGGTTATTTTTCTATTTCATCAATAGTTTCCTGTGGTGCTGATAGTCTCTAAAGTATGAAGTTATTATTAATTATTAAGTGGTTACTTCTAATGTTAGATGAGAACCCTTGCAATATAATTTACTTTATATTTAATTTATGTTTAATGCATTCATAGATACACTCTGATTTAGTGATGCTAATAATCACTTTAACCTATACTCTGATTTTTTTCTTTGATTCAGTGAATAGTTGTGAGAAATAAAGTTTTTGTGTAAGGTTTTCTGGGCCATCATAATATATTTCCTGAGCTTCTTGTGGGAAGTATTTTGTTTTATTTTGGGACAGCTCATAGAACTCTTTCTTATTCAGGAACCCAAAGCCCTATGTCTTCTGACCCTAAACACTGTAAGGAAAGCTAAAGCTGACCTCATTTCTACTCCTTGTGTTTTTGTTTCCTTTCTCATTGCTTAGAGTATTCCGTATTTACTTTGATATTAAGAACTGCTGCCACCACCACAGTATTTCATATACTGTGTATATTTATCATGTATGATGTTTCATATTGTCAGATGCACATTTCTCCCTCATTTTAACACCTCATAGGCCGAGATAATTGTAATCAACAATTATAGAGATCCATTATGCTTAACTGGCAACATTTTTTCTTAGTTACTGTAGCTGAAAATAGCAGTATATTTTAGGAATAGTGGGATCTAAGATTTAATGAAATAATGTTTCCTTCCAATGTTTTCCTCTCCCTGTGACAGCATGAAGGGCCTGCTGTATTATTTCAAGAAAATATAAATCTCAATTCCCCAAATGCACTTCCATTCCACCCTTTATCAAACTGATTTTTCCTCTGCTTTGCTCCACTTCCCTGTCTAATAGACAATTTTATTTCACCATTGTATTCTTTTTTCCAGACACATGTTCTTTTCTTTACTGAACTCAATGACTTTTATCATCTCTTTTTAAGTATTTAAAAACTAATACCCAGTTGTAAAAGTTTCACAAAATATCAAGCACATTATTAGAACAAATGTATTTGTAATTGTATTTTTTCTTTTTTAAACATTCTTGTTTTTGTTTAAGTTCAGAATGAAAAACAGTGCTAGCATCTGGCAGTGGTTTTGGAATTTCTTTGAATAAAATCACATTCATAAGATACCCTCTACAAACTGCACTGTATAACACAGCAAAGTGTGGGCTGAGACACACATGGACCTGACTGTCTGACTTCAATGTTAATGTCTTCAGAAATATCAGCAAGCAACAGTATTTCTGAGCCTGTTGACCAATAAGAAATAATCCCACAATTTACAATTATTTTTAAACAAGCAGGATATGGTTTTCTGGAAAAACTAAGGACCACAATGCTATTAAAAGCATTTTGCCTTGCATGTACACTTTTCCTAGACCACAGAGGCCAAGATTTTCTCTGTTCATCACCATAAGACCCTTGTTCTTCACCCATTAGTATTTCCTGGATGCTAGCAGATGACATGAAACTGTGCTCTTTGTCACTGGGTCATCTATACACTTATTTACTATCTGCCATATCCATAATTGTCCATTTCATATTTCTGAGATGTTTGTTCTCAGACTTTAGGGCCTGGGATCAGCTCCATCCTCACACTGAGCAGAGTTCGAAAAGGTTGAGTTCAGAAAGTCTTGGTATTTAACTGGCCATGCTCTCAGTCTGCATGCTAAATGACTGCCTGGACACTGCCTCATGCAGACCTTGCATCTATTTGATGGTACAGTAAGGAACATGCTCACTCACAGGATTTCCATTCTCACAGGTAGCAACTTTCAAATCACTTCTAGAGTTGAACTGATGGGCCAAAAGCTATCCTGCAATTTCAGTGCAAATGAGTGTTGCCAGCTGTCTTCAAAGGAACTGATGAAAATTGTCATTTTTGACAGTGGTCTTTCAGGAATACTTTCGTTTCTGTTTTTTTTTTTTTTTTTTTTTTTTTTTTTTTTTTTTTTTTTTTTTGCCAGCATTAGGTATTATTAAATTTAATCTTTTTGCTGAATTTCATCTATAAACCATCTAGTTTTAGTATGTATACACAATTTTATTATAATATTCAAGATTATTGTGTTTTGTTCAGTGTTCACTCTGATTAAAGTCTGCTTTTACTAATTTGTACAGATTATGAATTGAAATTTGTATTTTCTTCAAATAATACAGCATTTTTTTAGTGTTTTCTTAGAGTCATGACTGTGTAAGGAATCTTTGTCCTGGTCTGTTTTAAATTGTAAAATGAAATGCCTCAGAGTGGGTAATTTAGAATCAATAGACATTCATTTGACGGCCAGATCTGGAGGCTAAGGAGTCCAATGTCAAGACACTGGTATGTGGCGAGGGCCTTGGCTATCTGTCATTCCTTGGGGGTAATGTAGAAGGGCAAAAGTATACAGTAGAGAGGGAACATGGTCTGAACTCTTTCTTTGGTCTAGAATCTTCTCCTACCACAACTAATACCTCTCCAGTAACATCATGGTCAGTTATCACCTAATGTCACCCAGGCTCATCTTGAACTCATGGTAGTCCTCCTATCTCAGCCTCCCAAGAACTGGGATTACACAGATGAATCACGACATACAGCTTTCAACTAACTCTTAATGTTTACTACTCTCTACACTATTGCATTAGGGATTAGATTCCAACACAAGAACTTTCAGGGACATAGTCCAACCACAGCATTGCAAGGATTTAAAAAATTCACCAATATGATCTAGTAATTTTTACAGTGTTTCCATTTTTTTTTCTGGCATAATGGGTTCATCTGAAACTTACTTTATTTTGAAGTTAGAAATATATGTAGCCTCATTTATGCTTTTTACAACGATAAACTGAATATTCCAACATCATTTATTAAATATTCCCTCTTCCCATGGTGCCCTGATTTTCAACATCACATAAATTATAAACTAATATTGAATAATGTATTTTTCCTGCTTCTAAACTGTTCTTTAATTGGTCTGCCATCTATTTCTGAAAAAGTATAAGTTTAAATTTCTGTAGCCCTAAAATAGATTTTATATCTGGGTGAATACCTTACTTCAGTCCCCCCACTTCTAATTTTTCATTGCTATCCTAATGGCTTTCCCCTTCATTAATCATGTTGTAATTATACTGAAATTACATTTGATTTATAGGTTAATTTACAAAGAATTTAATCTATACATTATTAATTTGTTTATTCAAAAACAGATCTCTAGCTCAAGAGCTTCTAAAATTTTTATATGTTTTAGCAGTGGTTTTCCTAAATAAGTTACATATTTTTAAAATTTTCAACCCCTACTTATCTTAGTTTTTCCTGTTGTTTTCTTAAAATGTGAATTTCAAAACTAATAATAAAAACAACAATAATAATAATAAACGGTAGATAATTTTTATAGAAATGTATTCCTGTGTGTGTCTCTCTGTGAGTGCTGGTGTATGCACACCTATGTGCAGGCACCTCTGGAGGCCAGCAGAGGGCATTAAATGCCCTGGAGCTAGAAATACAGGCATGAGCTGCCCAGCATGGGTGCTAGGGAACCAAACTTGGGAGCCTTCTTCTTTCCTCATTTTTCCTAACTGTTTAATGTGTGAGAAAAATTATCCACTTTTGTATATAGCAACTTGCTGCATAATTGCAATGCTCTACTTGTGTGTTTAGTTGATTCTTCTGATGTTTCTGCATATCTAACCATATCATGGGAGTCTAGGAATACTTTTTCTCCCCATTTTCCAAATATGCAGACTTTCTTTCTTTCCTTTGATTTTTGACTGGCCAGTGTGGTGATTAGTTGATACATAAGACATGCTGGTTTGTAAGTATTTTGTCTACCTTCTGAACCTTCTAGGGCATGTTTCTACTTCTCTTCGGAGTAACTGAGTAGAAATCAGATGTTTTCTGATCAATGTAGGGGGCTTCATGCCATGCTTTAACATCTATTTCTTCTACTTTTGTATGCTGATTCCAACTTGATTGTTCTCATACCCTGATAGCCTGTCCATCTGTCTACCTTTTGCATTATTAGCTGGTACTTAAGTTGATGCCAACCACTGGTCCACAGTGATCTTTTTTTAAATTTTCTGAATATTTGAATATTACTTCAGTCCCATTTTAGAGAGTTACTTTAGTGTCACAAAAGCTGACTAATTATTTTAATATTTCTATTGTAGATAATTTTACAATCTTCTATATGCTGGGGCTGCTGAAGGACAAACAACTATGTGAACTTGAGGTTAACTTCAAAAATTCTGTTGTCTTATGGATGATTAAAATCCCATGTTTATAAAATTATTGAAGATTTTAAAATGTTTCTGACTTTTAGCAAGTTTCATTAGGGGAAATTACAAACAGAATGGATGCTAAGAATGACTTTTAAGATTCAGATATTTTTCTTCTTATATATTATTTTTTTTATTTACTCAGAAGTCAATTATCTGTAGTATATCTCAGCTCAGATTTTTTTTCAAGACAGGGTTTTGCTGTGTAGCTTTGGAGCTCGCTCTGTAGACCAGGCTGGCCTCGAACTCAAAGAGATTCACCTGCCTCTGCCTCCTGAGGGCTAGGATTAAAGGCGTGCACCACCAATGCCTGGCTCTTGGCTCAGATTTTTGTCCATGAATAATATGAGTTCTTGAACTATTTTATTATTCCACAGTTTGAATTTACATCTTAGTTGAGCAAAGGAAGAAAGGACGAAGGGGTTGTAATAACTACTTTCACATACTAAGTTATGCACCTGCATTGGTCATTCTTGCCCACATTTTGAAATACATTCACCTAATTTTGCTGCTAAGAATATTAAAGGAGGGCCAGAAGAGATAGATCAGTGTTCAAGAGCTCTTCTGAAGATGTACACAACACCCTGCAACCATAGCTCTAGGGCATCTAATGTCCTTTTCCAGTCTTCACTGGTATTCATGTACAAGTGGAACACGTGCACATATGTACCCATGTACAAAATGAAAATAAATCTTCAACAAAGAAGAAAGAAGTTTCCTCTTATGTTTATGGTTAATATTTCCATTTCTCAGCAAGCATTGTGCTTTCATCTGGACTTTGCAATACTGAACTCATCCACAGAAGCGTGAAAACTGATGCTCAGACATATCCAGTGCAGCACTTCTTTTAAATGAAAATTTCAGAACGGCTGAGTTGGTGGCCAATCTGACTCCCCTCCAGATGTTTGTGCTTTAACATAATCCAGACTAAGGCACTATCACTACTTTTCTAAAGAATCAGAAGATATTGGGGTGTGTAAGTTCATCTTGGTGTGCATTCATTTACTGAATTATGATTTCATACTGAGAAACTGTAATAAGGATGTATATGAAATCACAGCCTCAGATGGGGTCCCATACTGAATATGGAGGTTATAATGAGCTTGGTGATGGTTAGTGGTTCTCAACTCTTAACTGCTAGAACTTAATTGAAGATGAAAGGTGTGGTGAATCTGCGGTGTATCTGGCAGCACTGTGTGGAATCATACAGTGGCATTGCAGCTTTGTTCTGGGCACCATCTGAAGCACCACAGTGAAGACTGGAACGTGTTATGGTTGCAGTGCTTTTATTGTCATAGAAATATTCATGGAATTATGTTATGAATATGTAATCGACACATGTAGATTTTCTTATCATTGTTTCTCATCATGTGAAGTGCTGAATGAGTATATCTCTCGATTTTATTGTCTTAGAATACTGAATTTTGCTATTTTTTTTTTTTTGCTTGAGCTGGTGAATTGATTTTCATAAAAAAAAAACATGTTAAATGAACTTTGTTCTGGAATCAATACATAGTTTTCAGTATTTCTGAAGATAGTCCAAATCATCTATGTGACTGTACTGTGTATCTATGTGAAGTTGTTTTATTCAGGACTGATGATTATGAAATCAAAATATTGATCTAATTTGAGAAATGGAGAAGATGCTGTATAACCTGCAGTTTCAAATCAAACAATATCCAATTCTTTGTGTAAAAAATATATATGCTTGCAGAGGAGTCAAGTTTGGTTCCAAGCATCCACACTGCGTTGTCCACAACTGCTCCCAATTCCAGCTTCAGGGAGATCTTCCAAATTCCTTAGGCATCTGCAGTCATCTGCACACACACACACACACACACACACACACACACACACACACACACAGAGAGAGAGAGAGAGAGAGAGAGAGAGAGAGAGAGAGAGAGAGAGAGAGAGAGAGAGAGAGAGAGAGAGAGAGAGAGAGAGAGAGAGATTTAAAAATTAAATCTTAAAGCAATCATAAACGGAGAAATATTTAAGAAGTCTTGATTTAGACAGTATTCTCCAACATTTTCCTAGCTCTGGGAGTGAATCTATGACATCCAACCTCTGTCTACACTATCAGAATGAAGAAGTGAACTGATTTATTGGCCAGATATTTCAGTCAAAATGACTCACTATCTGAGAAGGAAACACACATTAGAAGCTGGAATGTTTTGGATTGAATTTAGCAGACAACTAATTGCTCAGTTCATCAGATAATTGGCAGCTCCTGTGTATGTTGATGTCTATGTTTAGTCTTTTGAGTACTAAAAATCCTGGGATAAACCCTACTAGAGCTACGTTCCTCTTATAGAGAAATTCTACTTATTCTTGCTGAATGTAGACATTGCCTACCCTCTTTCTTCCTGATATTATCTAATTTAGCAAGAAGAGCCATGTTAACTCTAAAAATCACAAGACAATAAAGGATGTTTTTTTTGTGTTGTGTTTTTTTTTGTTTTTTTTTTTTTTGCTTTAAAGCATGCATTTCTTCCCCTTTCTCTCCTTCCCCTTCCCCTCCCTTCCTGCTCTTTTTTTACCAGACTAACCAAGAGAATGAGTGCAACTGATCCTGATCAATGTGAGCCTTGAAGAGTGGCATTTATAAGGTTTGGGATGTAGTTTATCTGATAGTGTGTGTGTGTGTGTGTTTGTATGTGATGTGTGTATGTGTGTATATGTGTGTGTGTATCTATCTATCTATCTATCTATATCTATATCTATATATATCTATATCTGTGTGGTGTATGTGTATGTAGTGTTGTTTGTATGTGATGTGTGTGTGTATGGGGGTACATCTCTGTGTGTAGTGTATGTGTGTGTGTGGTGTGTGTATATATGTGTGTATGATGCATGTGTATTTAGAATGTCACTGGAAAATGTGAGACAGGAAGATGGCCTAAAAAAATCACAGGAAAGTTAGTCTGATTTACTTCTAGGAAAATGAAAGGCTGAGACAAGGAGGTCAGGAAGAGGTACTCTCCTGCCTTTCCCATGGTCTCAGGAGCTTTTCTGGTGGATTTAAAGCACAATTTCCAAAGTGTCCATTGAGCAGCACAATGTTGTCACTCCAAGTTGTTGACAGGGAGAGCTGCAGGTGTTGCAGTAAATTCACAGATCTGGTCATAAATGCCTAGGGGACAACTCCTCAGAGACTGTGCTCTTCCTCCCTTGGGTCAGTTTGAAAAGAAGATGCCCCATTTTAATTTCTTGGGAGTGTAAACCTATCAGCAATGGGTATTCTGGAAACAGACTTAAGCCAACAGCTAAGAAAACACCAGGTCTCTTCAAAACACACTCATCTGTGATGCATGCTTACACCATCCAGCACCCTGAAAGGATAGCAGGAACCAGTGTGTGACAGTTGCCTACCATCTTTGCATGTCAGGTGTCAAAAAGGGAAAATATTATCCTCTATAGCAGAAGTGGTAAGACAAATGATGAACAAGCAGTCTCTGATTATTGCTATACACAAATAGCAAAAAAGAAAAAGGAGATGGTTGCTGGAAAAGCATTACCACACCAGCTTGAGGACAAGAGTTCAGATTCCTAGACTCATGAGGAAGCTGGGCACAGTGGTGTATGCTGATCCTTTTTCAAAAAAAAAAAAATATTGAAAAGGACACCCAGCATCAATGTCTGCCTTTAACATATAAGTGCACACAGGTACACACAGATGCATGCATGTATGTATATATACTCTAACGAGCACACACAACATTCATGTATATGCACACACACAAAATGAAATAGTATGTTTGAATAGCAGCAACATTATTTTTTTATTTTAAACACATTTCTTTATTGAGTCTTTGGAAATTTCACATCATGCATCCCAATCCTGCTCACCTCCCAGTCCCTCCATATCTGCCCTTCACTCCTGCAGCATGATCCCTTCAAATTAATTAAAGATAAAACAAAACAAACAAAGAACTCACTTCACTCCCCCATCCTTCCAACACCTCTTCCTTCATCTTTGTGGCATCGGGAGCTGAGGTGTGTCACGCAGTACACCCCTTTCTTCAATCAGCCACACCTGCAAAGTGTTCATTGCAATGAGTCATTGGTTTGGTTCAAGGCTTCTGGATTCTGGAACATTATCATCACTGGGCCCTCATTGAAATGCCTCTCAGATATCCTATTGCTGTTGCCCTGTGTCATAGAGATCTTACCGGTATCATTCTATAGGACTAGTCCCTTTGCACATTCCAGCAGGTCACAGATGGGCAGCTGTTAGCGTGGGCCAACCCAAGGCCCAGGAAGTGAGTCTGAGCTATTAGGATCACCTTTTTAGGCAAGAGGCAGAGATAGCTCTTCTAGGCCCATCTATCAGGGCTAGCTCTCCCACCTGGAGTCAGCTCTCCTATGTGGTAGATGCGCCAGCTGTCCTGCTGCACTGTTCAGTGAGGATCAGAGACAGCTATCCCAGGGCCAAACATGGCCCATGGCAGCAGCCTGGCCCTGACCCCATGTGGCTGTGCAAGCCACTCAAATTAGCATGGCCCTGTGACAGCAAGATCCATGGATACCAACATGACCACAGGTGGTGGCCTAGACGCCTGGCATCAGCATTTCCTTTAATGGTATCAGGAGCCATGGACATCAATATAGACCTTGACTATGTTAGGGCCATGGACCTATATATGGCCCTCAGCAGCAGCCTTGTCTCAGACACCATGGCCCCAGTAGCAGCACAGCTCTTGGACACCAACATGGCCACAGGATGTGGCCTAAACCCTAGGCATCCATGTGGCTTTTGGTGGCACCAAAGACCACAGACATCACAGACTCCATCTGTGGTAGGACCATGGACCCAGACATGGCTCCACACAGCAGCCATGGCTAAGATGTCACCTTGGCCTTGGGTGACTGCCTAGACCCCTGGCATCAGTATGGCCTTTGATGGTATCAGGAGTCATGGATATCAACTTAGTCCCTAGCTGTGGTAGGGCTACGGACCCAGACATTGTCCTTGGCAGCAGTCCTGGCCTGGATGGCACTGTGGCTCCAGGTAGCAGCACAGGCCACTGAGATTGGCATGACTCTGATGATATCATGGCCCTCAGGAGCCAACAAGACCTGTGCTTGTATGTTACCTTGGCTCCAGATGGCAATGAGGCCACGCCAATCAACATGGCTCCAGTAGCAATGTTGCACTTGGCCATCAACATGGCTCCAGGTGGCAGCCAAGACCTTTGGCATCAACATAGCCTTTGGTAGTATCCTGATAGTACAATAGACATCAAAACAGACCCTGGCTGAAGTAGGGCCATGGATGGAGACATGGCCCTTCAGCTACATCCCAGGCCCTGATGTCACCATGGCACCTCGTGGCAGTACAGGCCACGCAGATCTGTATGGCCCTGGCTGCAGCATGACCCTCAGATCCCCACCTAGCCTCAGGTGACAGCCCAGACCCTGGGTATTTAAATGGCCTTTGGTGGTATTAGGGGTCATGGATGGATATCAGCCCAGACCCTGGCTGCAGTAGGTCTGTGGATCCCATAGTTCGGGCTCAGATGTCACCATGGCCTGGATGGCAGTACAGGGCACCCAGATTAGCATTGCCCCAGTGGAAGCATAACTCTCAGAGACCAACATGGACTCAGACCCTGGTCACCCACACAGCTTTCAGTGGTTACTGAAGCCAAGGACACCAACACAGACCCTGGCTGCTACAAGACCATGGATCCAGACATATCCCCCAGCAACAGCCCAGGCCCAGATGTCATCATGTCCACCAGTGGCAGCACAGGCCTGCAGATCAACATGGCCCCAGTAGCAGCACAACCATTAGACACCAAAATGACCACATATGGCAGCCCACACCCTGGGTATCCCCATGGCCTTGGTGACAACATGGGTCTTAGATGTCAACATAGATCTCAGCTTTTGCTGATCTAGATATGGCCATAGGCAGCAGCCCAGACCTGGACATCACCCTAGTTCCAGGTGGCAAAAAGGCTGCCAATATCAGCCCATTCTTCACAGACCTTGCTTCTTCAGAACTGCCTCTTACCAGAGCACATGAATCATCCTGCCTCTCTTTCTCTCCCATTTTTACTATTGGCATCTGACAGCTCAGTACCTCAAGGCACCAGGAGGGCCTATGGATGCTTCAGGTAGCCTGGACCATGAGGACCCAGGCTGCCCTATGGGTATCTTTCACCTGCCTAAGTCACATGGCATCTAAACTTTATTTTTAACAAAAATAAAAATATTTTGTTATACCTTGGTCCATGCTGCCATCAAAGGCCTGGGATCTGGGCTGCCACCTGTGGCCTTCTTGGTGCCCATGCTGCCACTGGAGCCATACAGAATTATCCTGTGCTGCCTCTCAGGACCATGGCGACATCTAGACCCTAGTTGCTGCTAAGAGCCATGTCTGGGACAATGGTCCTGCTGCAGCTGGGTCTGTGTTGAAGTCTGTGGCCTGTGGGAACTGTGTGTTTTGAAATCTAAGTGTCTGGCTGAGGTAGCCCACCCTTCACTGGCCCTGCCCCTCACTGACTGCTCCAGGGGGAAAGCTGGCTCTGTTCCACACAGGAGAGCTGGCCTTGATATCACTGGCCCTCAGAGAGCTGGCCCCACTCTTCACCATGGGAACAGGAGAACTGACCCTGATGGCATGGACACAGGAGATCTGGTTCTGTCCCCTTCCCCCGAAGGCCAGTCCCAACTGAGGCCAGGACTGACAAACTCAGCTGCCATCCAGGACAACATCAAGTGCTTTAAGTTGGCCCACTCCACATCTTCCCTATCTATGACCTGCTGGAGTGTTCAGAGGTACTGGTTTTTTGGAACCAGAGCTCCAGGATCTTCATGACTTGGGGCAACAGCAGGATATCAGAAAAGAGTTTCCTTAAGGGTCCAGTATTGATGGCGTACCAAAAACCAGAGGCCTTGAACCAGATCAACACCTTATTACAATGAACGATTGCAAGTGAAGCTCTTTGGACAACAGGGTACACTGCATGACACACCACAGCTCCCAGTGCCACTAAGATGAACGAAGAGATGATAGAGAGGAAGAAGGATGGAGGAATGAAGTGCTTTTTAAAATTAATTGTTTAATTTCTAAAGTTTTCTTTTGAGATGTGATGATGCAAGGGTGAAGGGCAGATATGGAGGGACCGCAAAATGAGTGAGATTGGGGGGCAGAATGTGAATTTCCCAAAGAATTAATAAAAATGTGTATTTTGTTATTTGGACAATGGCCAAGATTTAAAGACTGGATCTCATAAAATACCCTTAGTTTCAGGTTTATGCTTCCAAAATATCCTGAAGGAGAAATTGGCTCTATTCATTTAGTGTAAAAAATACATACTACATCTTAAATGCCATGGGAATATCACCATGAATCATACTTTTTATTTAGCAACCTATGGTTGCAGGAGGAGTAGTATCACCTTTATAAGACACGGTGACATGAAACAGAAAGGGGATAGGCAGTGGGATTTAGTATTGAAAGGGGTATGTCAAAAAAGGACTGTGGGTAGAGCTAACTATCACTAAGGGTACTTGAGAAAGAGTTTAGTTGGAGTTACCCTAAGTAGCTTTTAAACAAACAAATGGAGCATCACTTCTTTTCCAGAGTGAGAGGACAAGCTTGGTCAGTGAGCTCCTGTACAAATATTAAACACAAACTGTATTTAATAAGTATTTGCATACCAGCTGGATGCATGAATAAACTAAGTATACACTTACTTAAACCAAAAGAGAGACAATATACTAGAAATACAGGCCTCCCATGTCACCTGAAAGTTGATTTTTAGAACCTGTGCTCAAGGTAACACTGAGCCAATATAGTTTTATGTTTTGAACTGGTGTCAATATAAGCAAGAGAAAGCGAATGACTGTAGTTTTCTGTCTGCCTTACATGGCAGGGTGTGTGTGCAAGTTAGGATGGAACCTGGTAGCAAGGACAGAAGAGTCTTGCCTGTGGCTAAACTCTAAACCAATGGTCTGAAGGGTCAAAAGTCATCTATCACAATCCAGAAAAGAGCAGCCATGGGCAGCAGTTTTCAATATCCCTCTTCCTCATGTATGTCCATTCCTATCATAGAACTTGGTTTAATTTAGTCTTGGAGAATTCTTAGCACAGACTTCCAAGGCTGCCCATTCCTGGCCAGCGTTCATCTGTCCGGGTCTGTCTAACAGACTGCACATTTCCTAAGGACAAGGAATAGGTCCGATTGACTTGCCATTTGTCCCATCTTTACACACATCACACTTGAAACACGTAGCATAACTCAGTAAATTGTAGACACTTTGTATTCCCAATTTTGGAGACTCTGTTTTCTTAGAGAAATCCGCTTGCTAAGTTCTTTAAAGGACTAGTCATGATGTTGGGAATGGAAGCACATTCTATGCCAGACTCAGTTGCTTGGCTTATTTGTGGCCTTCTGCAGTAGGTCCATCCATCCTCCCCTTGCTTACACAGCCAGCTTTCTGAGCCTGGGTGACAAGTGTGCCGCAAGGTGAATGGCATTGTGTGTGGAGGGAGTAGTCACTCCAGTCACACAGTGACCTCATCTTATCTGACTTCACAAAGTGTCAAGTTAGAGATAGTGACAATTTTTCTTATGTTGGAAGAAGAGTAATGAACAAAGGCACCTGACTTCCCAAAGCAACACTGTAAGGCTACATTGAAAGGAAGAAGAAATCTCTAATAATTGTCAACTCCAACTACTGCTTTTATGACACTAAAAACTTGTCCTTCAGCTGTAAGGATTTGAGCATTAAAATGATATCGAGAAGGCTTGGTTCATGCCTACATCTTAATCATATGATAGAACCTTTTTTTTCTTCATAAATTGTTTTTCATGTTTGACCAAAGAAGGAAGGTAGGGTTTATAAATTCAGGGCATCAAAGCAGGTGCCAAGGCCAGTAAAGGCTCCATTCACTATGTCAGTAAAGCTCACACTGAGGAAAGAGACTATTTTATTAAATATCACCTGAAGACAGCAGAATTGAAAGCAGCAGAAAAGACAAATGGCCACTGAAAAATTTAGTGCTCTGGGACACACACTGTATTTTTCACCATTTGCCATATTTACTGAAAAATCAATGGCAGATCTCCTGTCGTGTGACTGTGGTGTGACAAACTCTTATTACAGGTTAACACCCTATTACACCGGTTCATTTGTGTAAAACTTTCTGCCAGCTGGGCAAATATTCATCGCCAAGAAGGAACAAAGGGCAGACGCTCCCAAGAACAGGAGGAAAGAGAGTTTCTCTGAAAATGGAGATAATGGCTATTTTTTTTCATATCCCTTGCATATCCAACAAAAAGTTTACCTAAGAAAAGATAGACTCCACAGTAAAAACAGGTGCAGTACAGGGATAAAGGGCAAGAAAATTAGAATTATAACAAGTTAGAAGTGAGAGGGAACCGTGTATCCAGTGGAGTCAGTTTTCAATTCTTGAGTGAATTGGGCCATGGATGTGGCTCTCATGTTTTAACACCCAACTTGAAAAAGATCTAATTAGGTTCCTGACTCACAGGGAAATCATGAGGCAAAAACCACATCACGTCAGTGTTCATGAATAGTCTAATATTTTCATTCTATACCTAGAAATATTCTACGAGAGAGAGAGAGAGAGAGAGAGAGAGAGAGAGAGAGAGAGAGAGAGAGAGAGATAGATGAAAGAGATAAAGGGGGTGTCAGAGAAAGAGACAGAGAAACAGAATGACAGAGAGGGAGAAGAACAAACGAGAGATGCAGAGACACAGAGAAAGAAACAGAGAGAAAGACAGAGAGAATAAGGAGACACTACTCTATATACTTTCACAACAAGCTTACCTATCCTTCTACTTAGCCAGGCATAGGCACACCCCTAAAACAATGATATAATGAATCTTGGGGTCAACTGCCAGGCTGTGACAGAGGCATGGTACCTCTGTTGGAGTAAGATAAGGAAAGGCAGATTTTAATGTACATCAAGGACTGGATGAACTCTGTACATTCTGTAGGATGGTCTCTCTCTGTCTCTGTCTCTGTCTCCCTGTGTCTGTCTTGATCTCTTTGTGTCTTTGATTCTCTCTCTCTGTTTCTGTCTATCTCTTTCTCTGTTTCTCTCTGCATGTTCATGTGTGTGTCTCTGTTCACCTCCCTCCTTTCTCACTTTTCCTTTTCATTCAAGTTTAGGATTTTAAAATACCTTTGCTAGGTACCGGATTGGTCTAATTCAGCCATGTGGTTCAATTTGTAGTCCTGATTACAGTAAGATCGGCATGGCTACATGAAAACATAGATGTCTGAGAAAAAAATGTACCCAAATAGAAAGCTATTCTGCTTTCCCATGAAGGTCCCTCCAAGATCATCAAAGTTCTTCCAAAGAAGGACCCTTTCCTCAAGGCTTTGGAAGAGCATGTGATATTTAGAAAGGACCCAGTTGGTTTGGCATCACTGTGCTGAAAGTGTGTGTACTACAGGTTAATTTTCATTCTTACATGTTTTCAGTGTGAGTTGACAAAGGGGATCAAATAGAAATGACTTGAATCTCTGAAATCTGAGTTTGTACATTGATGGTACAAATTTCTGCAAGATATGCAGAATGTAAGAAATTTATCCAAAGGACCTGGGGCAGAATAGATCGTCCATTGCCATTTCTCTGTTCCTCCTTGTGGTCTCCACACATTCCTTTCCTCCTCTGCTCACCTTATCTAGTAAGCCTACACCCCAGTTTCAAATCAGACTCACGCCTTTTTAGTATTAGAGTTGGCAAATCAATGTTGAGCGAATCAACTGATCTTGCTATTTGTAGATCATGTGTGTAAGTGAAAATCACTTTTCTAGTTTAGCAATAACCGAAGTTTGTATTTATATACTGGTCAATTAATGAATTACTATGTTTTTATTATAAATGTAGGAGCTGGCATAAAGACGGGAGAAAAGTTGCAGGGCATGCCTCACTTGATGAGAAGAACCTAGAATCTGATAGAAAAAAAGTTGTATATAACCATAATAGTTTTTTTTAATTTGCGCTCTCTCTCTCTCTGTCTCTCTCTGTCTCTCTGTCTCTCTGTCTCTCTCTCTCTTTCTCTCTCTCTCTCTCTCTCTCTCTATATATATATATATATATATATATATATATATATATATATATATGAAACAAAACAGTAACCCCCAAATCTTTTTAGTCATACTCTTTTATGACATTGTTATCGTGTGTACTACATAGCATTCAAATCTTTTCAGAGACCATGCTAACAGAAGTGGACATTCTGCTAAGTGTTTCAGGACTTTATATTCCCTGCCATCCAGTGTTTGCAGAGCGCATGCGGTTGCAACAGGAAGAGGGATGAGGACTACAAAGGCTGGAGTGGAGACTGAAGCTCCCTCAGGTGCTCCCAAGTGGGGGCAGGGCCCCGCTTGCCCCGCTCCTCAGCCTGTAAATGGGTATCCTCCTGACAGTCTGAAAGTGGTTCTGGCCGCGGTTAACTTCTCTCCCCGTAGGGGGCTAATCTTATAAAGATTTCAGCCACACAAGCAACAGTGTCTGGGGTGTAATGATCACTTTGAAGTTTGTTTGCTCGCCAGCGCATTTAAACAGTTTAAATGTTCCCGGAATAGGATTAGATGCCCCAGTGAATTCATTTCATTTACCCCCAGCAGTGGTTCCCCAATAGGCGGAGAGGTTTACATGGTATCAATTTAGAGGCATGCTGCTTCTGAAGATTTTCCCCTTCACCCTCTCAATTTTCTACTTCTCTCAAGGTCTTGCTTAGAAAAATATTAGAGGTCAAGTCTCAGTAGTGAGGGACATTATTATTGTTGTTGTTGTTGTTGTTGTTGTTAGTACTATGCCCTTTGAGCATGCAAAAGATAATTTCCCTAAATTATCTTCTAAAGTGTTGTTAGCTGAATAAGGAGAAGGCAGAAAGTGAGAGTAATATTAATGGCACTTTTGCCCTTGCTTGAAGATTAACCAGCATTGACTTTCTGGCTAGCCCCACCTCTCATCAACCATACGATTGGGAAGCAGGGAGTCCTAATCTCTGATTGGCTATGAGTTGTGCAGTCAGTTAACATCAGATCACATCTTGGATCTTTGACATTTAGATAGCACAGAGAATGTGAATCTCCTTCAGCCAAGTCCACTTGTTTGAAAATAGAGCTTTGTAGTCTCTCAACACCCAACTATCCTTTTATGTACAATGCTGGTGCAGTAATTCACTATAATCCAAAGTGGATTGAATTTTGCAATCACTTGGTACAGAAGGAAAAATGTACTCCTGAGCTACTGTGTGCCTTGAAAATGTGCTCTCAGATGAGCAGCGTTTAATGTAAAGGACATTTAATATTCCATTTGAAAAATTTCCATGAAAAGAACACAAATATTTTTGACATAAGAATCTATGTGCATGCATTTCTTCACTATGTTTTCTAGCCTACACTAAGAATTCATCAGATCATCTTGCTCAGATGGCTCAGGATTGTATTTCTTTGGCTTACCCCTTGCTCCTGGGTTCTATAGTGTTTCTATAATTATAAATAGTGTTGCACTGTAGTCTATCATATAGAGCTATATGTATGGAAATTTTTTATCAGTTTTTTTTTTTTTAAAGAGATGTATCCTGTTTGCAAAGGCACAATAAAACTGCATCTTCTAGATTGTAGGCAATAAAGGTAACAATAAACCTTACTTTAAATAAAAAAAAAATCTACTGGCCCATAGTTCATGTGTTTCCATTAGTTTGGCTATTTGTCCCTGTGCTTTTTCCAATCATGGTCTCAACAATTCTCAATCTTAGAATCCCTCCTCTTTGTCTACAATTGGACTCCTGGAGCTCCACCTGGGGCCTGGCTGAGGATCTCTGCATCCACTTCCATCAGTTATTGGATGAGAGTTCCAGCATGACTGTTAGGGTGTTTTGCCATCTGATCACCGGACTAGGTCAGTTCAGGCTTTCTCTCGACCATTGCCAGCAGTCTACAGTGGAGGTATCTTTGTGGATTTCTGGGAGCTCCCAACTGGATCAGGCCCTCTGGATAAGTGAGACAATTGAATAGCTGAACTGTTTGTGAGGCACCCAAGCAGTGGGACCCGGACCTGTCCTTAGTGCATGAGCTGGCTGTTTGGAACCTGGGGCTTATGCAGGGACACTTTGCTCAGCCTGGGAGGAGGGGACTAGACCTGCCTGGACTGAATCTACCAGGTTGAGCTGAATCCCTGGGGGAGTCTTTGCCCTGGGGGAGATGGGAATGGGGGTCAGGAGGGGAAAAGGTGGGGACATGGCAGGAGGGGGGAGGACAGGGGAACCCATGGCTGATATGTAAAATTAAATTATAAAATAAAAAAATAAAGAATCTACTGGCCAGGGGTATAACTCGCTATTAATAGGGCACATGCTTAGCATGAATAAGAGCCTGAGTTTTACATGTTTTAGTTGAATTAAAAGTTCAAATTCAAGAATAATTTTGAGATTTAAAATAGTGCTCATCATATAGATCCATACTGGGATGTGTCCTTGTGTCCACCAACAGTTAAGAATAAGGCCCAACGTTGGCCCAATGCCCAGCAGTAATGGCCAACACAGAATGGACTCATTGGTGGCTTTGGAGGATCTTTGTCTCCTAATGCCCCCTCCCTTTCTTTAATGCTACAGACATTTTGTTTAATCATGGTTTCCGATTTTGTATTTTTTTTTTTTTTTTTTTTGTGAGATTTCTGTGCTTAAGAGTGCATGTCTTTGCATCTCTGTGTGTTTCTTGTACCTTTTCTTTGGCTCTCCACGCTCCCTGCGCCTTTACTTGTTTTATTTTTTGTTGTTGTTGCTCATTTGTTTTCTAATGAGAGAGAGGAATAAAGGGGGTACATTTGGGTTTGTAAGGAGGAGGTGGGGAGGAGCTGGGAAGGAGGTGGGAAAAGCTGGGGGAGGGGAACCATGGTCAGAATATATTGTATGAAATAAATATATTTTCAATAAGAAAGTATGATTAGCTATCAAAATCATTAAGCAAAGCATATTACAGGTTTAATTTAAAATATTAAAAAGTGAATAAGGCCCAAGACAATAAGTTTAAACTTACTTTTTTTTTTTTTTTTTTTAACTTGGTGGTGCGGTTCTTGAGTTTGAACATTGTAGAAGTGAATGTCATGTCACAATGTTAAATGGGTAGAAACACCTCACAGGATTTGTGCATGTCTTAGCTATCTATTTTAATCTCCATTCTTAAAATTAAGTTAGAAGTGAGACATCATCCTTGTAGAGAACTCAGCAAAATCAGGCCACTGTCAAGGATCAGTTACCCATACTTTTACAGTGTGGCTTTAACTAATGTTAAGATATTGAAACATTTCATTTTTGTGCCCCTTGTGTATTTTACACAGTTATGTTTACAACATAATAAATGTTTTTCCTCAGGTTTTTTTTTCAGATATGTCATATCCCAACTACTTTGCTGTGTTACCAGCTTCATATGATGTTAATGTCTGGTTATAACAGTGTTGGTGTCATAATTTTTTTCAATGTTCTTTTTTGGTAGGATATTTAGAATGTCCCAGACCTTGTTCTACATATTGGAAATAGTTGTAGTGCTTTCATTAAAATACATTCTGACAGGTGAAATAACTTGGCTAAAGGGTCTGAATAACTTAAGAATTCTGAGAGAATATTTATGTACTCAACTATTTTCATTGATGACCTATAAAATTATTAAAGAAATGAATGTTTTAAAATATGCTTGTCAGCATTCCAGTTTTTCATGTTCTTCAACTACATCTCAACAGGTTTTCTATTTTCTTTGAGGATGTTCATGCAATTCTTAGTGCTTTTTCTTTTTTTCTCTTTAGAGCTCATTATATGGGGAACAGTCCCTTTCTCTGTATTTATTATACATTTCCCCCCGAAATGAGAATGGCTATTCTGTTTCATTTCAAATCACATCCTTATCTTGCTGCTATGGTATCTGAATAAGCCTGTTTAAATGATCCATTTTAGAGCTCTGTAGATTATTACAATAAAATCATTTTTGTGCTTAGAAATTATGAATAATTGCCTCAATATTAGAGAGGACCAATCACAAAATTGCTAAATGTTTAGTACATTTTGTAAAGGGAACAGATGGGTGTCACTTAGTTCACTCCTCACTGGGTAATCACACTTTTCCTCATAAACATGTCATCTGCACCCCTCACCAAGTCCCTATCACTATGCTCTTTCTCTTTCCCCAGAGCAGAAAACTTTCTGTTCTTTGAAGCAGAGTTAGTCAGTTGATCTCCTCTTCTCATTCTGGTTGGATTACCTAGGGACCGGCAGCCCATCTCTTAGAATATGGTTTGTTTACCACACAAAAGACTCCACATGCACAAAATGCTAATATCACTCTCTCTCAGCTCCATCCTATTTTAAGGGACATGTTGCTTCCTACACTTGGTGCATGATGCATAATCAGCCAGGCAATGATGCTTGCTACTCTTCATTCCTTTCACACTTTGTTTCATTTCCTGACAATGAATTCTTATAACTTCTCACAGTTATTTGATAATTTTTCATTTACTTAAAGACTATCCTGAGCAATGAATGATTTTTATGTTTTTTAAAATTCTTTTTTGTTGATACAGTGAAATATAGCTTGGATCTACTCCTGCTTTTTCTTAAAATATTCTTTTTTCTTCACAGTCAACACCATCTTGTGATAAAGATGAATTTTGTTTTTGCTTGGGAACTGAACTTGGTGTTTTGCTGGCCCTATATGGAAAATTAATTGTATTTAGAAGATATATGCCCAGATAGCAGGAAAATTAAAAATATTTTTGCCTTTACTGTACTTATTAATTTTGAATGCCTTTAAAACAATTGTCATAATGCAATTATAGACATACATACATGTTCTGCTTTAGGCTTGCTCTATGGCATGACCTATGAGAGTGCTTACTGAAGCCTTCAATTGTACATGATGTAGGAACAAGCGCCACTTAAGCTGGGGCTCTGCTTCCTAAACAAGTATCTAATCTCCTCATTAATGATATATGAAACTAAAAATCAATGAACTCCGGTGGTTAGAGCTTTTTAGTGGAACTAATGGATACACCTTGTCTAACACTGGAAACTTCACTTGTGGTTTACAGATGTAAAAAGGAGAAAACACAAATGAGTAGAGTAGTAATTGGGCTGTGAGTTCTGGATAAGGAGGTCTCATAAATATATAACATATGGAATAAAGTATCGCCAGTTCACATTCCCTCACATTAAGAAGATATGGTGAACTCTGACTATAAAGCTCAAGATTAAAGACAGTAAAATTTTGCTTGGATACATGCCCTATTGAGCCTCGTTAAAAAGACTCTTAACTGTGATTTTAAGCCTCTGACATGCTGATATCATGAACTATTTAAAATAAGCAACATTCCAGAAGACTTGTTTGGAGACATAAAAAAAATAAATCACTTCAACAGTCAAATGGAGCCAAAATACTGATACATTTCAGATAAATCATAAACAAGAATGTGTTGGCTATTTGGACAAACACCTAGACCCTGAAAAGAGTCCCATATATAAACAATTTTATATATGTATATGTACATACACACACATATATCCTATATACATGTAGGAAATATCTAAGTGAATCACAGGAAATTTTAACTCTACTTAACAGGTACTCATTCTGCTGCCTAATTTTTTTTTAAAAAACTATTCTTGTTTAAAATAGTGCAGAAAAAAATGTGAGCTCTCAAGTAAACTCCGTTGAACCAGAAATTATGGTTAGCTTCTTCCAGACATGGCATAAAGCATGTATTTTGTTCTAGTTAAATCAGTGAAGGGCCATGAAGCTGTATGTAAAGTTGGGCTGGGTTTCTAATTCATGGAGCAGTCTACCTGGCTCTAAGGGAATCCTTGGATACCAATGCACAAAGTTCAAACCTATCATCTTTTCCAAATTTGAGCTTAATTGGTTTCAATTCATGTCTTTGTAGCCCTCACCTAGTAGGAAAAAAAAGTGGCTAATTGAAAAACTCTATGAGTTTCAATCTGACCAAACAGACTCATTTTAAAATTCTAAGCACACAGCCAGGTGGCAAATTTCTGTGTCCCACCTCTAGACAAAGAACAACAGACATCTATTGACTGCTGGGAGAAGTAGCCTCACCCAGGAACAAACCCCTTATTGATTGTCCAATGCAGAGTGGTCAGTCTTGATGTCATGTATACACAAACAACAAAAATGGACTCTGTAGGTTCTATTGGTATATATTTATGTGCATGCATACATATATGAGTATAACAAATATAATCAAAGAAGCTTTCAAGTTGAGAGTATGGGGACATGGGGAGGTAATTCAAGGGAAGGTAATTGGGAGGGGGCTGCAGGAAGGAATGATGTAATTTTAATTAAAAACTTTAAAAAGAAATCTTGAAATAAAAATAACTGAAAGAGAACTAGAAGAATTATAGAACAAACATTACTTGTGAAACAAAGTAGGGTATGTACACCACATGGCACTGAAGTCCAGAAGTCCCTTTTCTCTGGAGACTAGGAAGACCGCTACAACTTCAAGTGCAGAAAACCTTACTAGAAATTCTTCAGAGGACATTTCTGAGAAGTCTAAAACAAAGAACCAATTTCTTGCAGTTCTAATGCTATACAAGATATAGAAGTGATGGGTTTATACACTGTTGCATGATGTGTAGGTGGTATCAGCTGTGGGGATTTAGCCTCTACCTAAAGCCCTAGTGCATGTGCACTAAAATGGTCCTTGTGTTTGCCAGTCTGACCTTCTATACACAACATTTATGACTTTCTTTCCTTTAGATCAATAGTTAGTCATTTGCATGTGGCTGCTGACATAGCATATACATCCATCCTCTTAAAGGAATTTTCAAGTTGCTGTTATAAAGCTCCCATGAAACTATTTGGCCAGAAGAACTGAAGTAGCTGACCCATATGGTAGCTTTGCCATCACCTTGGGGAATGCAGTTGCACCACCTTCTAATATAGTACACTTTTTTTTGACAACTCATTTTAAAACATTACACTTTTAAATTTAAAAACTTACATTTTTTTTTTTTTTTGATAACTCACATGGGGAACTATGTGCCATGATGAAACACCATCCAAAATGGTTCATTACAAAAAAAATGTTGCTGTGGAGATAATCAGCAGATACCAACTCAGCCTGAGAGGTGCTTTTTTGTTTAACCTAAAGAACTAAGGAAACATCCTTGAGTTCTAGTTCATGACTGTATCTCAGGGTTGAGCAGGAGCCTAGATTTTTTCTGGGCAGCAATGGATTGAACATTGCTAACAAAGATGCCAAGTATGTCTGATATCACTTTTCTTCTTTGAGCTCTAAGGAAGGCAAGAAGCAGAGTCTTCTTGCCAAGAATTTGGCATCCCTTCTGAAAGCCGCCCCACCATTCCCCACCTTAATAATCCTGTCTGCAGGATTATTATTAGATGAGTGAAAACCAATTTTCACTCTTAGTTTAAAAGCCATTTTGTATGTTTGTATGATATTTCTTCTGGTAGCTTAAAAAACATCCTGCTCATGAGCAGTTGCTCTTGTTTTATGTACTTTAACCTAGTCAACTCTCTGATTGTCATTTGGATAATTTTCCCTACGGTCACTCAGAGCCAAATATATAAACATTATTGCTATGAGGGCATGCTTTTTGGCATTAAAAGAAGATATAGTGGGTACAGTGAATGATATATGTAGGGTAGAGAGAGAAAATGACTCTCCCAGAGTTTTAAGTGAGGAATCATTGTAAGCTGTAGTGACAGACTTTGCTCATCAGCAACTATTGAGAGGAAAAAAAAAATAAAGTAGCCTTTAAAAGTACTCTGGGGCTGCTAACAGTGGGTTTATTGTAAAAGCACATCTACTCCTTTCTCTGTTCTCATTGAAGCTCATCTGAGCTCCTTGATGTACCTTGAATGTTCAGTATGTGTTTGCACCTGCTACACTCTCTGTTCTCATATTTCCACCAAAGTCTCAGCTCCCATAGCCTCCAGCGAGCAAGGAAGGCCTTTCCCAGCCACCTCATAGAGTACAACAAGAACCTTGTAGATGCTGTGTCTCCCACCTCCTTCTTGCTTTATTTCTGTGCATAGCAGTTTTCTGCCAAATATGTGTCTATTTTTTTTTTTGTGGTGTCTGTCACCTCCCACTATAATGAAATAGTGTAAAATAGTGTGATCTTTTTGGTTGTTAAACCTCTGTTTGATGCATAGCTGGTGTTCAATACATTTTGTTGAACAAATTAAGTTATTTACAGGTGTAAGCAAAAGATTCTTCCATAAAATCTTATTATTTAAATGATGAGATTAGTTTTTGGCCTTAAATTAGCATTTTCCTTAATAAAAATAGCTATTTTTGTAGAAAATAAAACAAGTCACAGCCTTCATGTTGCTGAAAAATACAGAGTGGAAATAAACTTAAGAACTGAATGTTCTTCCTGAATGTAACTACTACTTCTTTAAAAGAAAGCCATATACATCATAGAAATGTTATAACTTATTGAAAAACACTAAAGTGTAAATTGAATTTTAGATCATATTCAGTGGTGACATTTTAATTTAATATATGCTTTATGTAGGTGTTTTAGGTAAGATTTTAAAATATTGGTATTATATTACATCATTATTTGAATTCTTTGAAACTTGCTTATTTTTACTTACTTAGTAATAAATAAAATCTACTCCTATATTGTTAATACTTCTTTATAACCATTTTTGCCAGCTTCATAATCTTTCACTTTATGGGCAAAAATTATTTATATAGGCATTCCCTCTTGTTGAAAATTTAATTTGGTGGTTTCTTATAATTACAGACAACACTATGAAGAACACTCATAGACCAAACCACTATCTACCTATGATTATTTCCAGAGAATGAATGTCTAGAAGTGGGAATTTGACATCATATCAAGTGTGCCTTCCATCCCTGACCTCCCTTGGAATCGTTTTCCATAGGTTAGAGTAAGCTTGTCCTCTAACACCAGTGGATTGGCATGTATACCTATTCATGTTGTACAATGAGGGAGTGGGACATTATTTTGACAGAATTCAAACTTACGATAAAATTGCCTATGAAATTAACTTTAATTTGTGTTTTCAGTAAAAGATAAATTACCCAAGTGCTTAGAAGGTGTCTGTTCATTTGTGTCCAAGCCTGGAGGAAGTGGGAATAGTTGATTCACAGAAGGTGTGGAAGGAAAAAAAAAATCACATGTTCATTTTTAACTAGATTTGACTGTGTGTTACTTAACCTTCTTGTGCTATTATCCAATGCCTAACAGAGCAGTCTAAGAGAGGAATAATTGTCTTGGTTCACAATTTCAGAGAGTTCCATTCATGCTCAGTTGGGTCTTTCTTACTGGGCCTGTGGTGAGGCTTTAGTACTGAGGGTGTGTGTCAAGGCTGTTTATCTTATAGCAGACAGAAAAGAGTAAGTGAGGATGGGGTGGGGATCAGGAATAACCTTAAAAATCATGCTCCCTTCTCCCATAACTTACCTTCTTCAACTAGGGTCCACCTCTTAACATTTCCAGAAACTCTTCCAAATAGCCCAATCAGCTGGGACCCAACTGTACAACACATGAGCCTGTGGGGGGCCATTTCATACTTAAACCATGATGAGAGTCTCGAGTCACTGGAAAGGCTAGTAAAGCCAGAGAGTCTATAAGTTTCAAAGGTATATGTGTATCTGTACTTACACAAAACTAAAATACAATTATTGAACTTGTCTATATTACTCTTATAGGAACTCATCTTAACACAAAATTGAACTTAGTTATTAAAGCTCTGTGCATAGCTTTCAGCATATGCTGAACTAAGGCAGGCCAACTAATTCTTTTGGGGGCTCAGTGGTACAGCATTTGTGTTGATAAACACAGAGGTAAGTTCCCAATCTAGGAAGAGGGAGCCATGCAAATTAAGTCCCAGGGAATGAGTGAAATGCCCAAAAGCTTGTTTCTCCTACTTAATTTAGAGAAACAAGAGAGAAGTATCACTGACTCAAGGTCATCAACTACTTAAAAAATAAATTGCCTATGAACTTTCCAGCTTTGACTAGGCTTATGGTGCCAGGTATGAATTCATGTGGATTGGGCCTCAAATCCAATCAGGGAGTAGTGGGTTACACTATAATAGTCAGGTCACTATTGCACTAGGGGGCACATATTGACCAGCAAGTTGGTTTTCTAGCTCTTACAGCTCACAACTGGATGAGACTGATGACTTTTCTCTCCTACCAGTCTCCATAGCACCTTTCAGAACTAACATTTATTTCTTAAAAACTATGGATACCAGTGCATACTGGTAATATGCTCGCCATGTGCATACAGTGCCCACAGAAGCCAGAAAAGAGCATTGGATCCTGAAACTGGAGTTATAAGTGATTTAAGTGACCTGAGATAGTTGCCATCTTTCCAGCCCCTAATTTGTTTTCATTTTAGAGAAATTAAAGCCCTCTGCCTAACAACTGGATTTTATTAGCATAAACTTCACATCTCATTTAAAAAGAATATTGAAGATTAAGGAATGCCTAGAATATCAAAGTTGTTAGAGGAGATAATATTCATGACCTGTTTTATTATTTTTCAGTAGATGAAACGTAGTAAGAGATTATGACTTAAATCGCATTTTCTGTTTTCCAGAGTGAAACAGGACTGAACACACGGTGGAAGTACAAATTGATTGACATAAATAAGTTCAAGTCTGGGTGGGGCTGTGAGAATGGTCAGGTGAAAATACTTTAAATTCTCACCACATACTTGCCCATTGTTTCTCTGTAATTTATGTAGCTGCCACCCATTTTTCTTGGTATTCTTAAGTATAAGTTTCTTGCAATGATGAGGTGGCCATCATATTTAATGACAAGAGTATGTGAATGAATTTTGTTTAAAGAATGGAAAACATCCAAAATCAAACTGGTGGTCTGCAAGGCAGGCAGGTGACCTCCTAGGAGATCAGGGCCTAGTGTAGCTGTTGTCTTTATTGAGTAATAAACCAAGCATGATTATTTACATTATATCTAGAAGCCACGATACACTGTTTGTGCTGTGTTCAGCAAAAGTCAAGTTCTGAGACCAAGGGGCACAATAATTTCGAAAGCAGAACTGGAAGACTCTTGAAATATAAAATGCTGGGCATGCATCAGTTTGCTGCATTCATTGCTATGAGAGTAGGAGAGATGAAAACCAAACCTCAGCAATTTCTCTAATTTGACTGACACCAATTCCTCCCTACATCCCCACCCTCATTTTGTTCAATGTTAAATATTATGCCCTCAATAATATTCAAAAAATCTATTGACCTTATTCATCATTACTTAGTACTTAAAAGTGAGATGTCTTGACACATCAAATATGAAACATAATGCACCAGAATACTATATATTCTATTCATCTCTTTTATTTTAATGCAGTAGATACTGAAAATGGTTTTCTGTATTAAAGGCATGGATTACAGATTTCACTTTGTAATTTCAACTACTAAGGAGTCAATCACATCCCTAATATCTGTCCAACAGAATTGCATTTCTATGTGTTTCAGCAAACATTCATAGCAATTTAATCAGTAGAACACAAAAACCAGAAACAAACTGTCATTCCATATATACATGTATGTCAAAAATATCCAACTAAGTTGTGTACCATACTCCTATGAATGGTATAGACCCAATGTTAAGAGAAAAATAGCCAGACACATGAAGATACACTATTTAATTCCATTTATATGAAGCAGAAATAGAAAACACACAAAAATAAACTCTTGTGGTTAAGGGACACATGCTTATGTATAAAAATACAGGAAAAGCAATTATCATAAAGTCCAGGACAATGGGCATCATGGCAGAAGGGGAAAGGGACAGCCTTTGGGAAAGGATGTGAGAGGCAAAGACAGTGGACTTAATTCTTGGTACATCACACAGATGTTTGGTTCATGAGAAATGAATAAACTGTATATTTGTGCTTTGTTTAGCTCTTTTAATATATTTATAGCAAAATATTAAAAATTAGAACAAAAACAAAATTCAAAACGTTGAATAAAATGACAGGATCTTTTAAATATGGGAACTCAAATCAACAGCCATTTTCCAAGTTCTCTTGACTTTAGATTTCCCTGGATTGAATCCTTAGCATCTGAGATGTGGCAATTCTAGTCATAAACACAGTATGCCTATGGTGGGAAGGCAGGAAAGGGAGCTTAGAAGCATAAGAAAATGACCAGTGAGAATATGACTTGCCTCTGTTTTTTATTTTAAAGCATTTTGTTGGAGCTCTACTTGACAGTCTTCCAGAATAACACTAGATGTCTTTTATGAGGCGATTATTTAGACCCCAAATTTTGTAAAGATACCTTGGTGTAGATTGCTGTTCAGTACTGTTACATGTTTACGTCTTGCTCTTTTGAGTACATGTATCAGATGCTTCCTCAGATTTATCTATTAATTGTGGCAGATATACATTTAAATTTTAACTTACCTATTGTTTCTTCTTTCTGATAAGAGTTGTTTAACACTTGGTTTACCAAAGTGAATGAACTGGATTTAAACTCTGGTTCTGTAAATGGTTGTCTGAGCAAATGTACTTATTTTGTTCTTTCTTGTCTCCACTATGGAAACTGTTACATATAGAATATCTGAGATCTTTGCTACAAACTCAATTGCTGGGACAGTGGTAGTTTTCCATCACCACTTTCTAAATATAACATCAGTAGCACAGACACTGAGAACAACAATTAATAAATGGGACCTTCTGAAACTGAGAAGCTTCTGTAAGGCAAAAGACACAGTCAATAAGACAAAACAACAGCCTTTAGAATGGGACTGAAACTCTAAATCAGTTTACTGCCAGAAAAAGAGGCAATCAACGCCTGAGAACCAAAGAGAAAAGCGTGCTCAGCACATAGCCCTGGATCAATCACTTTTTTTGTTTTTGAAATGCATCTGTTAAAGTGACAAAGGGCAGGTTTCTGTAAGCCAAAACACCAGGCTTTCAAACAATTTGCATGCAAGTATATTCATGAACCAACAGCTGCATCTCCTTGTCTACTAGCTCTCTGTTTAAATAGCTCTGAGGCTGAGGTGTCAGCATCAATACCACTTGTGTTGAAGCCCAACCTGGGATGCTTTGACAAAGTAACATGCAACAAATCAATAATCTGTCTGAGACTACAGCTCCTGACTCTGAGCCGGCGAGGCCATCCCCACATGCAGAAGTAAAGCAACCCTGAGTCCTTATCTCCACAGAGGTTAACACAAATGGACAGGAAACTCCACATTTGGTCTCACACTGTCCAAATGAGACAACATAGTTCCTTCTGATTTATTCTTTTTCCCCTTCGACTCCTCGCCCGGCTGTATTGTGTTGGAGAGATCTGAATGACAATGCCAAGGTCAAAAAGGCACTCCAGTTCCAGTACATCAGACAATAAAATACAAACAAAGCTCCTTTTACAGACTTCCACTGACGCATGAAGAAACCCATTATTGGGCCATTTGTATGTTTTCTCTGAGATGGCAACCACTGGCAGTGATGTCATAGTAATGATATGTTACAGTGCCCTGCAAAGAACTCCTGTAGGAAAAGGCAGTGGAAGCTCAGGCTCTCTCCTGTTATGGAAAAAGGTCAAACCCCTGTCGCTCTTGCTGACATGGCACAAGTACTAATCCATGCACTTTATAGTCAACCAGAAATGGAGTGGGCACATTAGACAGCTTGTTCTGTGATCCCGACTGACTCACTGTAAATCAGCTCCTTCCTACACACTGAACAACTGAAAATCCCAGTTTAGACTTGCTTGCCTAAAGTACAGTAATGATAGCTCTGAGAACTGTCATTGCTTCTGAAATTACAGTCAAATGGCTGTGATTTGGCCTACTGGAGGAAAAAGACTCTTTGTTGGGGCATTTGGTCTAGATCATTCTGTACCTTTGGGGTGCTGATGCAGGTCCCCTTTGCAAGACAGAAACAAGGTGAGAGAAAACAAGCCTGAACAGAAACAGCTTCAGAGCTTCTTCCACAATGACTTATAAGAACCAAACTCTTACTAAAGTAAATATAAATCATGAGCACATCTTAAGTCATGCCTACTTGTGTTTGGTTCATTTTCTTTGATTTTTAATTTACAGATACTTACAAAAATTAGGTATCAACACAGAAAGTGCTTGTTATCCTGCAATGGTTTTATTAGATTGAACTAATGCTTTAGACAGATGAACAATAGCCTCCACTCAAAATGCTTTCTCCTAAGTTTTGAACTGCAACTAGCACTCATACTAAATTGTATGTTTATTTTGATTTGCATGTTTTCTAAAATCTTTCTCTTCTTTGTAAGCCAAATAGATAGCATTTTCCATCCTTCATAGTTTTTATTATCTTGAGTTTTTATTACACATAAGCCCCCTTTAATGAAACAATAATTAGGGGCTGGAGAGATGGATCAGTGATTAATAGCATTTGTAGTTCTTGCAGAGGACCCTGGTTGGGTTCCCAGAAACCACATGGTTACTCACAACCCTCTGGAACTCCAGTTCCAGGGGATATGATGCCCTTTTCTGGCTGCTGCATGCAACAGGCACACATGTGGTATGCATCCATACATGCTAGTATACATGCATATAGGCAAGACATCCATATACTAAAAAAAAGTGAAATAATAAACAGTTTTGGGGAGTAGCATAGTTCTCTATTATTATCAATGAATTTACTTTCTGTGACACTTTACTCCTTGTGACATGATGTTCTTGACATTTTTCACTAGTTTGAGTAGAAGTTATTAGCACAGCAATGCAGAAGGATCTCTCAGGTCTACCTTGCTCTGCTGTCTGTGTCTAAAATATTATGGTGTGCCTGTGGATGTTACATTACCAGGGTTTTTCTAGGTCACACATCCCAATACTTTATCTTACTATGGAGGTGAAATGTGACTTCTCTAGCACTGTCACAAGCAGATCCTATGATATTGAGTGCCCTTTAAGATGCATACATAGAACAGCCTCAGCATTTCCAGAGAAAGCAGTGTGTAACAAAAGCAGAAAATATAGAGAAATAAACAGGAACAATTCTGTGGTGAACAGTGATGAGTGGATATATGCTTAAAATCCTATTGGCAGGGTCAGGAGAGACAACTCAGAGGTTAAGAGCACTTGTTTCTTTTCCAGAGGACTCAGGTTCATTCCCAGCATCTACAAATAGTCTGTAACTCTAGTTCTAAGGGATCCAATACCTTCTTCAGGCCTTTGCAGGCACTAGGCATGCACATAGTATATAGACAAATATGCAGATAAAACATCTCTCTCTACATAAAATTAAAATAAATAAATCTAAAAACAAACAAAAATCCTATTGGCAGTTGGTAGCTGCTGGGGGAAGGAGAATCACTTCTATTTAGGAGTGTGGCAACTGGAAGATTGTCCATATGCTAATGGATGAACCCACACCCATGTACATATGGAAAATACTAATTGGTCTTAGTGGGGTAAAAAACATTACCTAAAAATTATAGAAGGAAGACATGGGAGATGTGTGTGGGAGTCCTTGGGTAGTGGGAGGAAGGCTTTGTGGGGAGAGGATGTGATCAAGATAAATTGTGAATATGCATTACATTTTCAAGGAATAAATTAAAGAATATTAAAAAAATTCAAATTAAAAAAATCCTTTAATTCCTGTATGAAGCATGGAAAAGAACTCAGTGGTTCCTAGCCTCTGTAATTGAGCCCATTATCTGAGTAATATAGATATTTTTGATGCTTAATATACCCCTTAAAATGTGACAACAAAGTCAGAAAATTGGTGAATCTAGTAAATGATAAAAATTGAAGATGAATTGATTAGATTGATGGATAGAAAAAGAGGAAGACAGGAAGCTTTAATCCTCCATTTGTCTTTCTTCTTCTTCTTCTTCTTCTTCTTCTTCTTCTTCTTCTTCTTCTTCTTCTTCTTCTTCTTCTTCTTCTTCTGTGATGTGTACCTGGTCTTATGTTACCTTGACATTCACTGGCATTTGTCCGTATTTGTAACACACATACACACACACACACACACACACACACACACATACACACACACACTTCTTTGTAAAGCTGCAAGCTATTTGGGGGAACTTTTACTCTACAACATTCAGACTTTAAGGAAACTGTGATCACACTGCTTTTTGCCCTCTGTCTTTAGGGACAGTGTAATAAAATAGCAAGAGGAAATGGAGAAGAGATCATGTGACCAAATGACTTATGGACAAACATGTTTCCCTGGTGTTCCTATTCATTTATCTCTACTGTATAATGCAGTTTTCTTGTTTTACTGGGTAATTAAACCTTCAACACTCCCAAGTTTTCGAAGAATCTGAATCCCATTACAGAGAGATGCCTGAGCTTGATTCCCTGGTATTATTATCAGGAGTTGGCCTCTTTCAAAGGGAATGCTTTTGATAATGCTGGGAGAGGTCTCTAAGGAGAGTCCCCACTCTGAGCAAGTTAAGCGCTGTCATATGTCTTGGCAGGGTTTGCTGAACTTTTAGGTTAACTTCTACAGCTGTTTTTCCCCTCCCACCTAAATTCCGTTTTAAACTTATTGCCTTGTCTGCTTCTTAACAGAACAGGATCGTTTTTCAGAGGTAGGGCTAATCTTGTCTTTCAAGTCACATTTTATGTAGAGGGGAAAAAAAAAGGAAAAAATCCACATCAAAGCCCTCAGAGGAGAGACGGCAGATTTTCTGCATGTGTCTGACCTAGTCCAGCAGTAGTCTCATACAAATGCTGGACATGAATTACTTAAGGCTTACACTAGCTGTGCTGACCCTTTGGGCCTAAAGCCAGCTCTTTGTCATGTGTCCTTCATCTGAAATGCACAACAAGGATCCTGGTTTGCATGTGTCTGTCTGTCTGTCTGTCTGTTTATATATGTGTATGTATGTATGTATGTATGTATATATGTATATATGTGTGTATATATATCAACTATGCATCTATCTATCTATCTCTATCATATCTATCATCCATCATATCTATCTATATCTATCTAATCTAACATCTATCTTCCTATCTAATCATCAATCTATCGATATATTATCTATCTACCTATCATCTATCTACCATCTATCTTTCTAATCATCAATATATCAATCTATATCTACCTATCATCTATCTATTTATCTATCTATCATCTATCAAATATCTCTATCAATCTATCTATCATATATCAATCATCTATGGTTCTGGGAAAGAAAGCTACAAAGTTATATTTCTATTGTGGCTTCTTTTATATATGCATCCATCATCATGAACCTTTGTTCAGTTTTGTTTTTTGATTATGAATAAGCAAACTAAAGTTTTATTCATGTTTATGAAAATCAACTCCAATAGTCAACTGTATGCCTGATCTGCCCATGTGTGTACTTTATCTGGAAACTAGGAAATGAGACAAATGTGGCTGGAAGTGTGGAACAAGAATTTTCTATAATTTCACACAGATGCTCCTAGATAGAAGATACATATTTTGTACCAAGAACAGTTTGCCCTAGCGCAACATCACTCCCCTGCAGAAAGCACTGAAAGACCAATAACTGGACAGTTTGTTTCAGCAATTATTTTGAGTTGGAAACAAATTTAGAGACAACTAAACCCTGAGTCCCACTTCTGGACAGAGTAAACAGTGGCAGAAATTAAGGGGATTCTGACAAGAAAGTTCTTCTCAAAAAGGACTTGAATCTCTCAACTTCTAAAAAGTTGGCTGCATGGTAAAACAAATAAAGATAGGGTCTTTATAACCTTCATGCTAGCCCAGACGTCTGCTCTGCTGTGAGACCTCTGGCCAGAGCATGGAGATTGCTTTGTGTATAGCAGTGTGCCCCATCACTGGGATGATGGCAAATGAGGTAGGAGGGAAGTTTAGCTAGGACATTTGCTACAATCTTATCACAAATGTTCAAACATTCCGAGATTCCCCCCTCATATGGAGCTGAGACAAGGACACTACATGATAGTGTCCTTGTTAGAATTGTACTTAACTTTGCCTAACAAATTCTATGCTCAGTAAATAAGAAATATCAGATGATGCTAGATGGACTCACTGACTCCATGTGTGCTTTGATAGGGAAAGTGACAATCTTTGGAGACGCCTGAAGAGAGCATCATCATAGGGAGGAGGGAGCATTAAACACTGTGGGAACCACAGCAATCTACAGCAGGGAGCATAAACAGTGACAGGTGAAGAGATGCTTTAAGAGCAATTAGCAAATTAATTGTAATGACTCTGCTTTTAATTGAAAATGGGTTCAGGGAGACTTCCTGACTTGGCTAAAGTGGGGAATGTCTTCAGCTCTTTTATGAGCCAAAATTTTAGTGTAGTAACTTGATTATTTTTCAGACATTCCAATTATCCTTTGTGTTTGTTGACAGGTATTTGTTTATTTGAGGAATGTTTCTTTATTTTCCCCATCTCTTTTGGAAGTATATCATAAGGTATCTCTTGAAAAGCAAACCAGGGGGCTGGAGAGATGGCTTAGGAGTTAAGCACACTGTCTGTTCTTCCAGAGGATCCAGGTTCTATTTCCAGTACCCACATGTCAGCTCACAACTGTCTGTAACTCTAGTTCTAGGGGATTCTATGGTCTCTTCTGGCCTTGGTGGGCATGAGGCCCACACATACATACAAACAAAACACACAAACAAATACACATACAATAAAAATAAATAAATCTTTTAAAACAAGCAAGCAAATTAAGTCCCCATTTCCAGTCCCAGGCAAGTTATGTCCATGAGGCTGATGCTACACTCACCTCCTAGGAATTCACTGAAGAGTTTACACCAATAAATAAGTTAAATTACATCCTCTGCAGGAATGGTTTTTGGAATGATACAGTGTGTGAGTCTTGTTAAGAGTCTCAAGACCTTTGCTTAGAATGCAGGGCATGGATTTACTTTTTAACTCTGAACTTGAAGAAAGAACATGGAGCCTTATGGGATGGCTAGAATCATCTTGTGTTGGCCAGGATAGAATAGAAAACATCTGGACAGACCAGTCAGTAGTGCAAGTGGAGCAAAAGGAGTGGTAAGACAAATCTGTTCCTTCCAGTGTGCCTTAGCTGGCTCACCATGCACACTTGGACACTACACTCTTGCTCACCATATTGTTTTTACTTTTAGGTACAACACTTCTCCATGTGGAAGAGAGAAAGGAAATTCAGGTTATAAATTCTTACCTGGAACTTTAGTCACCTGAACTGCCAATTTATTTTCTTTCTACAAGTTAGCATTGATTATGTTTCCTGAAACTTTGACGTCGCTGGTGGTATATTTATTAAAACCAGAAAATGAAGAACTATGAGCTGAGAAGAAGATACATCAATTATCCTTATATATCCTGACATGTTTTAGAATATATATTCTTGTGTATATTATAATGAGTACAGTGAAATATTTTTTAAAATAAAAGAC
This sequence comes from Onychomys torridus, assembly GCF_903995425.1. Classification (NCBI taxonomy): domain Eukaryota; kingdom Metazoa; phylum Chordata; class Mammalia; order Rodentia; family Cricetidae; genus Onychomys; species Onychomys torridus. The sequence goes on along the minus strand of NC_050446.1, from coordinate 89,448,129 downwards.
TCACAACATTGCTTGAGATCTTCCTTCTTTTGCTAAAATCATAAGCAATTTTGTATAGCATGAATATATTCTCTTATTTTCAGGATTTCAGAATAATAGAATGTATAGGTATACCATAACTTATTTAAGTAATTAAGTTACCCAAGTTTTAGTTGGATTTTTTCCTAGATTCAGCTGTTATACAATATTATGTGACCACAGTTGTTGAAAAGGATTGGCACATAATTTTTAAATTTATTTATAATGTATATGAGCATTTTGCTAGTATGTATACAGAGTGTATTTCTGTAACCCACTGAGGTTGGATCCCCTGGAACTGGAGTTTGAACAACCACAGGAGCTGGGAGCTGAACTGGAGTCTTCTACAAGAGCAACAGCTGCTCTTCACTGCTCAGCCATATGTCCAGCCTGACTCTTACGTAGTTTTTGAATAAAAATTTCTGAAAAGCAGAGTAATAGAGGCCCATGTGTGAAAGTATTTATATATTTGCTGATATAATTTCATTTCTTCATTCAAATGGATACCAAATCTTACTTTTAATAGTGACTGAGAACTCATACTCACTAAAACATCATTGTGCCTACCAGTTTCCTTAATGTGATAGATCTAAATGCTCACAGTCAGGCCCATCAGCAATGGACAGAGGTGGACACACAGCATAAACTTTTGCAATTAATAAGGAACTGTTCTTTTTCCCACACACTTCCTTGGAGATGCAAGCGTAACCAAGTTGACCATTTGTTTGAGTTGAACAGTGTTACATATTTTGCTGATTTATTGCTTATCTATATTAATGATTTCTAAATGATCAAGAAGTTTAGGAGAAGTCAACACAAGCAGTTAGTAACCTCTCACTGAATGGTGCACCTTGCTAAAATATAAGGTGTGTGGAAAACCTGAGTAGTTGGGTGGATCTCTGTAGCAGGTAACACTCTGCCTTCTGCTGGAGCTATTTTCGTACTGTTGTTATAATTAAGTAAAAATACTGTTAACAATTGTTTTCAAAATCCAGATTGAACTACCAGAATTACTTTTCCTCTTAAGGCCAGACTAGACATGCTTTTAATGATTTCCAGGTACAGGTAAAAAGAAAAAGGAAGAAAGATGGAGAATACAAGGAGAGGTAAGATCAGAGGAGTATTGAAATATCTGATCTGGCTGGACCCTGATGTCCCTCTGTTTGGCCAGGGAAAGTGTGTGAACCTTGGTTTTCTGGCCACCAAACCTGCCTGTCTTGAAGCTGACTGATGGAGTTACTGTGATGTAGCACTTCAGAAATACTCATCGGGGCTATCTGAAATGCCCTCTTAGCAGCCCACTGCTTCTTTCAGGCCACACAGCAGCACTGTTACTGACCAGAGAATCATCAGTTCTCAAGAGACATAATTGCTAACACCGTGAGAGGCTGAAGAGATGACTTTTTAAAAAAAATCCCATTTCGCAAATGGCTATACCTTTCTCACCTTGACAGGGAAGTAGATAGTCTGGAAATGCTTCAGCTGGCTTCTTTGTCTGGGTGTGGATGAACCCTTGAAGACAGAAACCTTCTTGATCCCTACAGCTATTTCCGTTAACCCCTTGCAGACCGCATCATGTGTGCGCTCGGCTGCTGAACTGTTTTAATGAGGTGCCACTGATTTTAATGGGCCAAAAAAGATGGATGATTCACACCAGATGTCCATAAGGGCCATTCGGGGATTGCTCTGCCGGACGCATAGTACATCATGTTGTTCGTTCAATTCTTAAGGGGTTAACTTGACCTTTCTCTTTTAACACAGCACTAAAAGTAATGCAATTTCCATTTTCGGTGTCTCTTTTATTTATATAGAAAAGCTTCATGACAAACCCACCAGACCTCTGAGAGCAAGTTTCCCATTTATGTCTTTGCCGTCCATGAACCCTTGTGGGTGATTTTGAAAGTGCAGCGGACTGAGGTGAATGCTTCGCAAGTGAGCACCACCCAAGCTTTTATGACCAACACTTCCATATCAAACTTCCTCAGAATCAGAGCTTATTTTCTGAGGACTGTTGGTGAGTGCTGCATACCTTGTTCCTCAGAGTTTATTTCAGCCCAGCTAATCGATACTCTTGCCCCTTGAAGTATGAAAATAAAATAAAAAGCGAAGAGCAGGAATCATAATTCTTCTCTTAAATCTAATGTCTTTGACATCATATTATATTATTACTTGATATGTTCTTGATTCTGGTAAAAATGATTCACTATTTCTTAAGTTATTGAATTCAAATCATTATAAGAGGGACATCCACTGACATCTGATTCTTGGTCTCCTTGCACCTCTCCCTGGCCCTCTCTTTTTCTTCACCCTACCCCATCTCTTGCTAGGATTGGACCTGTTTGAGAACAGAGGTATCATATTCTGACTGTTCATACTTTCCTTCTTGATGTAGGTGATGACATTCTATTTACCCTGAGGTCATGCATTTATCTAACTTCTTATGAAAGAAAAGGATTGGAATGGCTGATTAGTTATTAGGATCATTGCAGTCAGTGAAACCTCAACTTTGCTTGCATGGTCAGATATTATAACTGATTACAAAAGAAGCCCATAAATTCACAGGCTTATAAAAATCAACCAATCATGGAAGCACATATTTGCATAGCTTCTAAAGAGCAACCAAATGGCAACTCATTTCTTTCTTTAGTCCTCTGTGCATTTTACAATTTAACTATAATTATAGTATGTGAGGAATTTTATTTTACCTTGAAGGTACCATAAAAATATCTGTATAATTGCTTAGTACATTTTCTCCTTTTCATTGTAAATTTAAATTTTACATGTTGGGAATTTTTTTAAAGATTTATTTTTTATTTTGTGTGTCAAGAGTATTTTACCTACATGAATGTCTGTGCACCACATGTGTGCAGTGCCAGTGAAGGCCAGAAGAGAACATAGATCCTCTGGAACTGGAGTTACAGATGGTTGTGAACTGCCATTTGGGTGCTGGGAAATGAATCCAGTTCTTCTGCAAGAGCAGCCTGGATTCTTAACTGCCGACTCATCTCCTTAGCTTGCATGTTGAGAATTTTTATTTCTGGGTATTCTTTTGTGATGCTTATTTTTCTTGAAATACGTAAAAGTGAATGTTAGCCTTCTTTAGACAGATTCCTCGTGCAAACAAAGGAGGGAGGGGAAAGTAAGGAGACAGAGGAGGGACCAGCACACAAAAATAGTTGTCTTTGTTTTTCTCTGATTATTTCTTTCATTGAAATATTTTTGTCTTTGATTCTTTGAGACAGGGTTGTATTATGTACCTCAGACTGGCCCCCAAATTGCCATCTTTCTACTTTCATTTCCCAAATTCTGGGGTCACAGGTGTGTCCATGTCCACTCTTTCCTGTTATTGTTCATGATATTTTATTTTTTTGCTTGAGAGATGAAGGAATATTGCTTTCTCTTTCCAGCTTCAGTGTAACATTCACTTCAGTGTGAGTTCACCCATGGATACATGCATACCCACAATACACATGTACACTCCCTCACTGAAATATTTAATTTCCATTAATCATATTCTATCCCTGCTTAAGTACAAAACCTCTTGGTGATGCATTTTGATAATGCTTTTCATCATCACTCAGATGGAAAAGGACACAAACTTTCCTACTAGTTATCCTCAGTGGATTTTATTCAGATTTTATCTCTTCTTTTCCTCATATAGCTTACTCATCTACACTTACAATGTTGTGATTATGAAAGCTAAAACTCCAAAATCTGACTTTATAGAGACACACATCATCTCATGTATTTCCTTGCAATCATTCATTTCATTATAAGTAGATATTCAAACTGAGAACAAAAATTACTCCAGACACTTATGAAGAAATGAACATTGTTTAAGTCTGGGTTACCCTTGATAGCCTATGACATGTACAGCTGAATAGAACACAGTGTAACTGTGAGCATCAAGCTCTGAGTCTCCAGGAGTGTTACATACATGTCTAATCTTGCCCTACTCCTTCGCAGTCACCAAGAGACCACATCTGGAATTATCTGCTCGGTGAGATGCATATAGCTTAGTTGTCAGAGTGGCCCATTAGACGTGTTAATAAGGATAACCAGGGTCAGAGGCACCTCTAACATAGCACCTCTCTAACTCACAGGATCATGCACTAAACAAATGATTATTGTTTGTAAACATTGGTCATGATGTGGTTTTTTTTTTTTTTTTTTTTTTTGCTGTTCATCAAGACCTTCACATTTTAAAGTAGTTTAGACTCATATAGATTCCTAAGAAAAAGATTAAACATTTATCATATTCAGCACTGTTCAAGTCAGTCTATGAACTTTGAATTCATTTGAGCTTATTGCCTTTTATCAGATGTTGCTCTTAAAGTGACCTTCTATATCCCATTGTCTTTAAGTTCAATATTGTGAGGTCTCTTATAGGTTACTATAGCACAGTTTATAAGTTTATATAGCACAGTATATAAGTTTATGAGTGCAATGGCCATGTCATTTCCAGAGAACACCGTTTCTTAGTATTCCTTCCCGGCTTCTTGCTCTTACATTCTGTCTGCTTCCCTTTCTACAGTGTTCTCTGAGCCTTTTATGAGGACACAATTGTCCCCTCGAGGGCAAAGCACCTTATAATCACTTATTCTCCATCCTTTGGCCAGTTGTGAGTCTCTGAAGTAACAGCCACTCATTTCAAAAAGAAACTTCTCTGATGAAGTCTGAGAGAAGCACAATATATGGGTATAAACCTAAGTATTTAAAAGGCAGTTTGACACCATGACCATTCAGCAAAATCGAAGGAGTAAGGTCCTCCACAAGAGCCTATGACCGCTTCAGCCTTAGGTTCTTGTTCAAGCTTACAATGCCAGCTATGAATTTCTTCCTATGGAGCAAACTTGAAATCTGATCAGTAAAATGGTTGCTTAGCCCCATAATAGTAATGCCACTATTTCATCTGTAGGCATTTATTTCCAGCTAGGACATTATTTTTATTTGTGCAGTGCATAGCTCAGTAAGGCCATTGATGACTTTCTTCCCCAGTATCTTGCATAGCACCTTCCAACGCTATGAATGCTGGCCAACATGGAGAAAACTTTCGCTTAGATCTGTTTGATTTTTCAGTGTCCTGCAACCTAAATGTGTCTTGTCTCCAGGAATAGGGTTTTCAAACAAGGACTATGATAATAGCTTGTAATGTTTTTAAGGCCTCTGAGACCTCCATGACCAACAGCTCATAAGGAGGTACCCAACTCCTAGTTCTGGGATAGTTCTAATATCCTAATGTGGCTTTAGGGAGGATCATTATGCACCCATACAAGGAGATTCATGCTTCATTTTTAAATGGTATTTTAAAATATATTTACAAAACTGATTTCCGTAGGGATTTCATCTACATCTTTAATTTTGGTTGATCCTCCCCCCCTACCTTCTCATCACCCCATTCTCCAACCTCCATCCCTATGGAAACTATTCCACTCCCAGTATGCTTCCCCCACTTCTGTATCATACGTGTTCTGTGATTCCTGCTTCCTTAAGGACTCTTTGGTCCCCATCATGTAGTTGTCCCTGCTTAACTTCCTGGTCTTTATCAACCAATTTCATAAAACTAACATAAGAGTTCAAAACTAGGATTTGTATATTAGGAGTGAGGAGACCCTTCATTATCTGAGAGAAGACTGTTTAACTGTTCGATAGTTCTATAATATGAATTTACTTCATTTCTTTTGAAATGCTCTTCCCCAAAGAGGACTTTCTAAATGGCAAACAATGAAGGGATGCATTTCCCACTGTTCTTACCACCCAGGACTTCTTTTTCTCTGGACATCCATGCATCCAAGATTTCACTTCAATGGCACAATTTCTTACTCAATAGAGATGTCATCCTCTTTCCCCAAAAGAATAATAGATAAAAAAATCTCAGTATTTATTCAATGAATCCTCAAATCTAAGAGTGTTTGTTAGTCAACTCTTTCAGAACTTGTCACAATCAAATCATAATATCCTACAATTTATGGATCAAAATATGATTGCCAACCACCAGCACATCTTATATTCATTAAAGAAGGCCAAGTAATAACTGACTATAGTATAAGAAATTTCTACAGCTGCTACAAGCTTTTTTTTCCTAGAGTTTTTCCTTGAATTTTTTCCCCAGGAGGAATAGTTTATTTTGGATCATGACTTAAGAAGGGATAAAGTCTGTGATGGCAGGGAAGACATGGCAGCAAATTTGAGGTCACTGGTCACCTTGCATCCTTAATCAGGATTGAGACAGGATGGGGGGCTTCAGGACCGAACCGATTACCCATTGCTTACAGAAAGGGTCTACCTTCCTAAACAGTACTACTAACTAGGAACCAAGTGTTCAAACACATGAGTGTGTCAAAGACATCTCACATGCAAACCACAACAGACAAGTTTAACACAAAGGCCAACACTGGACAGCTTAGCAAGCAAATCTTGATGAAACACAATTCTGGAATCTGTCGACTCAATGATCTGTGTGCAGATTTATTTCTGGAGCTATTAAGGAAGCCTTAAGCAGTACTCATAACTTTATTTTTCATGTTTTCTTTGTTTATGCTCAATATACCATCTAGGGGTCCTTACCCAGTGCAGGATCACAAATCTTTGCTACTGAAGAAACAGAGCCTTTGACAGGATGACTCTATACCGTCCAATACAGTCCACTCTAGTAGAGATTTTCACACTGCAAAAAATTCTGTATATCTGCACTTTTTAAAATAGCAGCTTCTAAATGCACACGTTGTTGAATGCTTGATATAAGAACAGTCAGAGAAAGTTTTAAAATTATATTTAATACTAAACATTTACTTTCATTTGTCAGTGTAGTTGTAGAGCTTCAATAATGTTTTAAGACTTCTACTGAGTTTATGTATGTATATCATGTATTATTATCCCATAATTCATGGATGTCTACTAGTTTATTATTATGTTGTCTCTTTTCATTTTAATTTGGTATGTCCTTATTGCTCTATCAAATAGTCTGGTTCTTTTTTCAGCTGCATCAAACCTGCTGATGAGACATTGGAAAGCTGTCTGTATTTCTATATTTAGTGTTTTTATTTTGACAACTTTTCTTTGGTCATTTCTTAGATGTTCATAGTCTGCTAATGAACTCATTTGTTCAACATCTTTATTACAGTTATTTTAAAATGGTATCTGATAATTCTAACATCGGGGTTTTGTCTGAGTCTGATTTTGATATTTGCACTTTGTTGCCCTTGACTTTCAAATGTTTTGATGTAGTGGATAGCCATCCCAGCATTGGCCTGGAAGTTCCAACCCCCACTGAGGCTTCGGTAATGGTCACGCCCAGAAGGCGGGGCAGAGGAGGAAGCGGAAGACCCAAGAGAGAGAGGAGGGGTGCGCGCTTGTTTGGTTCGGGACGCTGGACACAGGAGGTAGACTGAGCAGAGTTCTCCAGAGAACACCAAGAGCACCGCCAGACTGCACCATACCTTTGCTAGACCCTACAACCAATCCCTTCATTTGTAAGTTACCCCACAAAATAAACCTCCCTTTTAACTACAAGGAGTGGCCTTAATAATTTTACCAATATTTTGCTACCTTTCCTTAGAAGCTACATAGTTAAATCAAGCATATAGTCTCAGGAAACAGAACTTTAGGGCAGGAATCCTGTTAATCTGAGTGAGACTTGGCTTGTGCTAATGTTCCATGCAGCTGCATGTATTATGATTCTCAAATTTTCTCCTTCTCTCCTGACTTAGGGCTTTCTGAAGTTCTACCCCTCAGAGATATTATGGCCTTTGTAGCTTTTCTGCTTTAAACCACTGTTAGTTTTCTATATTCTTATGGTAGTGGCTGTCAATTTTGAGAAAGGAACATTGTGTATTTTTCCAATTCTCAGTGCTTTTATGGGCCAGAGTCTCAGACCTATAATCTTCATTATATTTTTCTTCAGTATTATTATTTTATGACCACCTCTTGCTCTAGTTGGTCAACAGTATTTCCAATCTATTTCCTTTAAGACTGTGGATTGTGGCTTCTCAAGAGTGGGGAGAATCTCTTTCCTTTGGCAGGGAGAAAGAGCCAGCAGACTGTTTTCCTCTAGAAAGTTTTCGTCTTAGAGAAAGTTGTGAAAAAGCCCAAGAAGTGCCAAATGAGGAGAGGACGTCTCATACAAGAACCATTTAGAGTTCCAAATCATAACAGCTAACAGGTGATCCATCTCCTTTAAAACTAAGACCTCAGAATTTTCTCATCTCTTCCCTGGTATCAAACAGCCTCCAGCCTCTTGATTGGGTGCCACGGAAGTGTCCTCAGGTAAGCACATCTATGTTCTGTCTGGACCTGCTTCCTGACTTTGGTCTGGCTGTTTGCCTTAAGTCCTCAGTTCTCTGACTGATCCAAGAAATGCTACTGATTTCTATTTTCCTGAAGAGCAGGGTGAAGACTGCTAAGTCTTTTAATATCAGAACTGAGGCCACAGCCTCATACTAAGCATTTAGGTTCATTGAAATAATCTCTTAAGTGCTGTAGACTGAGTCTCTCCCCCTTTTAAGTATCTCTCTTAGAAGCTGCAGTTCTGCTTCTCACACACATAGGACCCTTCAAATAGAAGAGAAGGCACTTTGATCCTCAGCAGCTAAATAGAAGACTGACCATTAAATCTCTGAGGGAAAAATTTAGAGACTGTTTATTTCCTGAGAGGCAATACATATCACTAAATCTACTATTGAATGCCTTGTCTGAGGCATCTCCAAGAATACTTTAGATCATGTCACATTCTAAACTAACATTCATAAGTTGCTTCTCATTGCTCAGGGCACATACCGAGATCTTTCATGAAATGAACAAGTCATATCATGACCTGGTCCTGCTCTTTATCCAGCCTCATTTTATGCTGTTGTCCATCTTATTCAGTTACTTCACCCAACTGGCCTTCAGTTCCTTAAAGATGCTTTCTACCCCATGACCTTCACTGTGCATAGTAACTGCCTATGACTAAAATCTCCTTCTTTCCCCTGGAAACTTCAACTTAGAGCTAAACTCATAGGCTGCTGTTGATTCTGTCACAGAACTTTTCCTCAGTATGACTTTTAATAAGTCTTACAAGTGTAATTAATTATGAAAATTATCATGTAGTTCTTCTTTTAAGACAGCCTCACTCGGGTCTGGAGACTGCCTTAGTGTAGTTGCCCTTTAGCATCAGCACTCCTGGACAGCATTTTCAAATGCATTGATTATGGATAAATGAAAATTCCACCTCTGTTTTCATCTTACCAAAAACCAAATTCTTGGTTTGTGGTTAGGTGTTGTGCAAAGTATGGACAAGCAGTGGACCCAAACAGGGGCTCCCAGGATAGAAAGTATGTACAGAAAATTCATTTTAGAGATGAGATGAAAACGCCCCACTAGGGAAACGCAGAAGTATTTGTAAAGAGACTCTATTTCTTAGTGTTTTGCAGATGTGGAGATGGCTTAATTTCTTTGGTTACTGAAGGAAAGAGTAACCCAGAAGGGCAGAAATCTCAGGGCCACTTGGATTGCAGCAGCCCTAAAAATGTGATAATCATTATCAGCTAACTAATCTTTCCCCTTCAAGTTTCTCAATGATTAGAGTGAACCATGAAAAATTGCCTCTAAGCCACAGATGACAGAATGATTCCCTGGGCAAGTTTTGTGGTGATCTTGAGACTCCTGAAGTCATCCTAGGAATTCAGTCTTGAATTCACTGAAAACATCCAAAACAGGCCACACTTCACTCCCTGGTGTGTTGAGTTGGTGGATACACAAAATTAAAGACAGTTTTGGATAGATATTTTTTATATGACTCCATTTGTACACAGCATCTTCTCAGGTGTTATCACCTTTCATTATCCTAACAATTTATTGGGACAGACATTCTTCTTTCCACTCCAAAAAAAAAAAAAAAAAAAAAAAAAAACAACAAAAAACAGAACTGAAGTTTCAAATGTCTCCACTAGGAAGAAAATGTAAACTGTATTTTCAGAGGCCCCTCAAATGGCAAACCTCATTTAGGACGTAGGTCTATCCTTTTGTACAGCATCTATGACATTTTGGAAGTTATTTTTTTTTAATCATCTGGCATTGCCACCTTAAATAATTTTAAATATTGATGCCATTTAAGGGGATGAATCCTCTGAGCAGCAACATAATTTCATGTTTATACTTCCAGTTCCTGTAACTCTCATCCAAACCCAATTCACAGAAAGAATCCTTTGCCCTCCAACCCAAAACTCTTAAAAAATACGCGCATTTAAGCAAGAAAAATGGAAGTGTGTGGGCTAGGCAGCTCTTGAAGCAGCTGTTATACATAGAAAGTGAGCGTTCTTTATGGCAGTTTTTAGTATCTGTTCCAGCTGTAAATGTGCAATATAATCTGAACATTATACAGAGCAGCATTCATTTCAATGTGTAAACTTTATTGACAAGAAGACAGCTTCAAAAGAAATAGCAGAGCCCATTTTGTCAATTGTGTTTGGAAGGATTTTTTTTTTTTTAAATAAAGACAGAACAGATCATAATAACTTACATGATAATTTGAATTGCAAGTGAAGACATAGCTAGTTTGATGAGACGCATATACAAGAAATCAGTTAGGAATAATTAGAACACAGGACAATTGTGAAAAATGTCTTGTTCATTGATATTCACACGTGATGTATATGTGAATTAGTAAACACACTTGTACAGGCTCAGATATTACATATGAACAGCTCATTTAAGTTGTATGAAAAAGCAATGAGGATGAAAGAGGCTGGAGCAAAAATTCCTGGGACAAGCACAAAGCTCCCTCACAATCCACCCAAGCAGTGGTTAGGAATTTCTCCCCCTGTTGACAGACTCACACTTTCTTTTCTTTTTGATTTAATAACAGCATGTACCACAGCAGCGTATTTTTCACTGTTGTAATTAATCCCATTTATTTATTTATTTATTTATTTATTTATTTATTTATTTATTTCCTTTTTTTTTCATTTCTGCCCTCTCTCTCAAACTACTGTGTATACCTCCTCACCATCAACTCTCAAATTCATGACACATTATCCTAGAATTTCTAATTATTACAATACATATTCTCACTGTTATTGTTGGGTCCTGCTTTTAAAAGAGATACATCCATCTGATCACCAGACTAGGTCAGATCAGGCCTTCTCTTGACCATTGCCAGCAGTCTACAGAGGATATATCATTGTGGATTTCTGGGGACCTCTCGAGCACTCTGCTTATTCCTGTTCTCATGTGGTCATCATTTATCATGGTCTGTTATTCCTTGTTCTCCCTTTCTGTTCTTGATCCAGCTGGGATCTCCTGCTCCCCTAAGCTCTTTCCCTCAAACCTTGCCATTCATTACTCCCATTGTCATCCAGGTTGTTCATGTAGATCTCATCCATTTCTCTGTCATTGGGCGATCCCTGTGTCTTTCCTAGGGTCCCGTTTTCTAGGTAGCCTCCCTGGAGTTGTGAGTAGCAGTCTAGTCATCTTTGTTTTACATCTAGTATCCTCCTATGAGTGAGTACATACCATGTTTGTCCTTCTGAGTCTGAGTTACCTCACTCAGGATGATTTTTTCTAGATCCATCCATTTGCCTGCAAACCTCATGATGTCATTGTTTTTCTCTGCTGAGTAGTACTCCATTGTGTATATGTACCATATTTTCTTTATCCATTCTTCAGTTGAAGGGCATCTAGGTTGTTTCCAGGTTCTGGCTATTACAAACAAAGCTGATACGAACATAGCTGAGCAAATGCCCTTGTGGTATGATTGAGCATTCCTTGGGTATATGCCCAAGACTGCTACAGCTGGGTCTTGGGGGAGATGGATTCCCAGTTTTCTAAGGAAGCACCATATTGATTTCCAAAGTGGCTGTACAAGCTTGCTTTCCCACCAGCAGTGGAGGAGAGGTCCCCTTGCTCCACATCCTCTCTAACCTAACGGTTGTGCTGGAACTCTCATCCAATAACTGATGGAAGTGGATGCAGAGATCCTCAGCCAGGCCCCAGGTGGAGCTCCAGGAGTCCAATTGTAGAGAAAGAGGAGGGACTGTAAGAGTGTGAATTGTTGAGACCAAGATTGGAAAAAGCACAGGGACAAATAGCCAAACCAATGGAAGGACATGAATTATGAGCCAAAGGCTGTGGAGACCCCAGCTGGATCAGGACCTCTGGATAAGTGAGACAACTGAATAGCTTGAACTGTTTGGGAGGCACCTAGGCTGTGGGACCTGGACCTGTCCTTAGTGCATGAGCTGGCTGTTTGGAACCTTGGGCTTACACAGGGACACTTTGCTCAGCCTGGAAGGAGGGGACTGGACCTGCCTGTACTGAATCCACCAGGTTGAGTTGAATCCCCAGGGGAGTCTTGGCCCTGGAGGAGATGGGAATGGAGGGGAGGGGCTGGGGGGAAGGTGGGGATGGGGATGAGAGGGGGGAGGACAGGGGAACCCATGGCTGATGTGTAAAATTAAAACACAAATATAATAAATGACAAAAAAGAGAATTGTTTAAGCAACCATAAAAAAGAGATATATCCATTTGGCTAAGTCTTGAAGCCTACTAACTAATGGTTTTTTGAATATTCTTTCTATAATTTGAAAATTCTTCTTGTGTCCATAACATGATCCTCAATGCAACTGGAATTTCTTTTCTTTTTGCTTAATCTAACTAGAATTCTGTCCTGTTTATTTTGTCCAAGTACCAGCTTTGTGTTTTATGATGTTTTCCAATTGCATTATTGTTTATCTTATTCACATTTGCTTATGGATCTGTTATTTTTCTTCTGTTTGAATTTTAGTTTTGTTATGTGTATATTACTCAAACTTCTTGAGTTGAGTGTTCTCCTCCATTTTATTTAGTTTTTCTGATTTTTCTTCTGTAATATTTAGTTTGCATAGTTGTGACTATTATTTAATTCCTACTATTTTTAAAATTGTCATTGCTTTCTCATTTTAAAAAAGCCTATTAGTTATATACTTGATACATACAAATTGTAAGATCTGTTTATTTTTATCTTATGTGGATGAAGTTTCGCCTGCATGTATGTATGTGTACGCATCAAATTCATGGCTGGTGATTGAGGAAGGTAGGAGATGTCAGATCTCTTACAACTGGAGTTAAAGACTATTGTGAGCCCCTCATGTGGGTGCTGGGAACCAAGCCTTGGTCCTCAACAAGAATGGGTGTTCTTAACCACTGAGCCAAGTCTCCAGCCTCAATATTAGTTAGACCTTCGTTATTAATTTGTTGTTTTGTTTTCAGAGAACATCTTCTATGTGATTTGTTAAATTTCATTTGTGGTCAAATACAAAGCCAATATATGTGAATGGTCCATATGTATTTTAAAAAAATGTATATTCTCCATTAATTTGAAGCAAATAATCTTTAGTGAGAAATAGTGTGAGATAAGTCATTGAATTATCTAGATATTGTGTATTCCACTTGCTGTCTGTCTGACTTTATCTTTTTCTGGGGGGGTATGATAAAACAATAGTTATTGATTTACTAGTGGAACTGATAGTTTATATATATATATATATATATATTATCAGTAAGCACCACTATGTATGTTTAAAGACCCTGCATTTTCTTTAATTCAAATCCTTTAGAAATGAAAATTGCTGTTCCAACCCTGTTTGGTTCCATTTACTTCACATGTCATTCTACCCTTGAATTGTCATTGTCGAAATTACTTGAAATGTGCACTTTAGAGACCATTGCTTTTCAAGCTGTGGGGAAAAGTCAATTTCCCCAAGTTTTTATTCTATTGTATTGTACTTTACAAAGGACAAAGAATATGGCTCTTCTAGAAAATAAATGTATAAACAATGCAAATGTGTGCTTTCTTTCTTAGAATTTGCAGACTAGATTTGCTGTTATCTTAACTTTCTGACTGCTAAATGCTAACACACTCCAATCATCTAAGGATGGAAAACACTGTCACCATCTCCCAGCGCTGCTCCAGTACTGCCTCACTCCTGCTGGAGACAGTTGTTCCTGGAGGCATAAAACCCATAGTAGGTCAGCATCCATCTCAAGCGATTTTCCCATTGCTCAGTGTCCTCGCTGTGAGAATGGCCGGGGAAACCTTTGAGGAAACCGTTCTTGGCTACAAGAAGTGACTGGGCTACAGTATGATTAGAAAGTGAATAAAACTGAGGCATGGTGAGGATGGACAATACCTAGATCCTGGCTATTCTGACAGTTTCTTGCCTGAGCCTGGCCGCAGGATACATTCCACCTTTCTAGTTTTTCTAGTTTGATTGGGTTCCTTGTTGCAAAGAGGATCTGAAAATAATACAGATACATATTGACAAAATTATATGTCATGTTACATACAATCAGGTATTGTTAAAGAATCCTACAAACTCCAAATAAAGGAGATGTTTGGTTAGGATCAAAGGTATGAGAATTACATGACAAAAGTAAACTTCCAGGGATACTTACAAGGCAAGATTGAAAGCTTGTCTGTATATTTAAAAAATGAAAATAGATTAGATAGGATACTGAGAGTCTGTGTTAGTCTTACATATTAAGGAAGAAAGTATGTCCAAAGATAACTGAAATATTATACCCATTTCTTGTCAATTCCTTCTCAAAATGAAAAGCTATGGCCTTCTGTAAGAAGTAGTTACTTCTTACATAATCATCACCAGGAGTCATTAAGTGTTCCTTGGCAACATAAATGTTTTCTTTGGAAATAGCTAATATATGGTAGAAAGTTTCAGGATATCAGTGTCTGTCAATGTTATCTTTGGTCTGACTTTAGAATGGTTGTTCTTTGGAAAGTCTGTGGGAGATTTCTGTGACAATCAAATGTTTATTTGCATAGAGGTCAACTATGCAATATGATTAGGATAGTTAAGTTAATGGAGCACTGAAATGTCAAAGAATGGTAAACATCACTATTTCTGTCTATGCTGCTTTTTCAGTGGAGTTTGAAGCACAATCACTTTGATAATCAACTGTCAGCAGGGCTGAAAACCCTAGATTTTAAGATTTTAGAGGAGAATTGACTACAGCCCATATTGATCATCATAAATGAACATAGGCTTTTTGACAATTTGAAAACAGTAAAAAGTTTCAGGAGGCCCAATCATCAAAACTTATTTAAAAAATAAACACATAGCCGGGCGGTGGTGGCACACGCCTTTAATCCCAGCACTTGGGAGGCAGAGGCAGGCGGATCTTTGTGAGATCAAGGCCAGCCTGGTCTACAGAGCGAGATCCAGAAAAGGCACAAAGCTACACAGAGAAACCTTGTCTTGAAAAACCAAACAAACAAACACATGATGAATCCAAGGTGTTAAGTAGTGCCTTCCTGTGTTGTGCTGTGTGACTTCACTGTGACTGCCCTGGTTCTCAACATATGATGTATGCATGCACTTTGCACTGAATAGACCATCATATCAGCAATGCCGATGACTGCTGATTGAGACATCCAGGCTCTGCTTTGAGACTGTTAGGCATTATGAATTACAATGTTATTTTTTCTATAATTACAAAAGATTTGCTTTTTCAGAAACATAAGAGAACAAAATTATTAATGATTTTTCTCTTGTCATTACTCAGGGAGGGGAATAGAAGGATATAGGTGATATGAAGGAGGAAATGTTAATAAAGAGGGAGAAGGTTTAAACTGGGCATGGGAAGGGAGGATACTCTAGAAGGAGAAGAGGAATAGGTAATACTAAGGATCTTTGAATTAGCATTGAGGAGCCATTTTATGTTTACCTAAAACTATAAATAATGAATATATATTTACATACATTGTTTAAATGAAGTTCTGCCGCTTTGGTTGATAGTGCCCTCTCAAAGGCCTTGGAGTATCTAACAAAAATCTTAGTACCAGGCATGAGAAGCCCTTTCTTGGAGTTGTTAGGAGAGTACAAGAGATTTTCCCAAACAATATAAGTTCCTGCTGTTGCCTTGGTTACCTCCCAGAGGTTGATGGTAAGTCCTATTGGTAAAGACACCACACACTTAAGAAAGAGGAATCCGAGGATTTGAGCTCAATCTAACTGGAAAGCTTCATTTGAGGGAACTAGTGTTCATAGTGCTGGAAGGTGCTATGCAAGCTGCCAAGGCAGGAAGGCAATCAATAGTCCTGTGACACCTATGAACCACAAGGGCAAGATACCACTAAAGGTGAAGTAGTGGCACTTATACCTTGGTGGTAATAAACAATTGTCTAATTGGAAATAATGGCTACTCAACAGGAGGGAAAGAATTCCTGCTATAGAAAACCTAGTCTTGTGGCTAGTGAGGTCATAGAGCAGTGGTTCTCAACTTTCCTAATGCCGTGACCCTTTAATAGAGTTCCTCATATTATGGTGACCCCCACCAATAAAATTATTCTCGTTGCTTTTTCAATTTTGTTGCTGTCATGAATTATAATGTCGATATCTGATATGCAGGATATCTGAAATGTGACCCCTAAAGTGGTTGCAACCCACAGGTTGAGAACAGATGTCATGGAGCTTAGAAGAGAACATACTAGTTTCCTAAACCAGTATAATTCCCAACTGCATTCTCAGTACTCATCCTTATACTTACAGATGATTGTGTTTCTCACTCTTCACTTTGCCAAACAAGAAGAGACCGTTGCAGAAAGGCACAATTTTTCAAAATGTGGAAAAAAACCTATTTTGCCCATGCCCAATGACAAATCCCTACATCTCAGGCTCAGATAACATCACAAAAGAGGGCAGAAAGATTGTAAGGGTAGGACAAGAAGCAACTTCGTCGCAAGATTGTGTCTGACAGGGAAGCTACACCCATGAAATCTCCGCTGTACTGGGCCTTAAAGAATACAGAACAATGACTGCATCAGTTGACATGCCAACGATGGACAGATGAAGAGCTCCAGGAAACTGGGATGACTGAGAAGGACAGAATTAGTCTAACCCAGGGGTTACCCTAAATGGCTATCGAATCCAAACTAGTCAGCCCTAAAAACATGCAAGTAACATGAAACAGACTCAGTGGGTTGTATTTATATATTTATTCACATATATATGTAAAAATAATAATTAGAGAATAATAGGCAATGAATTTGAAAGGGGTATGGGGGGAGTAGATGGGGGAAGAGCTGGGGGAAATGATACAATTGTGTCTTAATTAAAATTTTTAAATGTAAAAAAAAGTAGAAAGAGCAAAATTTCTCTGGTATAAAATACTATTCTATTTTTTTCTCTTCAAAGATCTATTTATATTATTGCTATTTGTAATAATAGTGTGTGTGTGTGTGTGTGTGTGTGTGTGTGTGTGTGTGTGTGTGTTCACAGATTACTGCAGATGCCTAAGGAATTCAGAAGATCTCCCTGAAGCTGGAGTTAGGAGCAGTTAAGATTAATAAATAAAAAATTATGACAAGTAAATATTTTATGAGAATTATCTTTTAACAGAGATTTTTGAGAACTTTTTGGATCACATAAAACTATGTTTGAGAATGCTTTAAAAGAAATAAATATAATGAGAAATTAAAAGTATCTCAATGAATTGAATAGCAAAAAACAAACACAAGCAGTTAAATACTTCACTTTACCTTGTTTATAGTATTTTAAGTAGTTTGACATATTGAAATTTGAGAGTTAGTATTATAGGTGAACATAAACAGGGCACCAGAATTATTACTTTTGACAAGATTACTTAATCTAAAAATAGGCTGTTTCATACAGCTTTTGTATATATCAACAATAGTAAATAGCTATTTGAAAATCTACCCACAGTAGATAATTAATACAAGCCATTAATCTGTATTTTTTAAATCCAAAGTTTCTGCCATAATTTTTCTTGTCAAGTCATATTTCTATGTTATTTAGTTGATTATCTTAACCATCTGTTCTTTTTTAATTTTAAGTATATTTATTAACATGTTTTTCATTTTACATATCAACCCCAGTTCCCCCTCCCTCCCCGACTCTCTCCTCCTCACCTCCCTTCCACTCTATCCCCATCCACTCCTCAGAGTAGGTAAGGCCTCCCATGGTAGTCAACAAAGTCTGGCATACCATGTTGAAGGATAGCCTAGCCCCTCCCCATTGTATCAAGGCTGAGCAAGGTATCCCACAACAGGGAGTGGGCTCCAAAAAGCCAGTTCATGCACCAGGGATAAGTCCTGGACTTGCTGCCAGGGACCCCACAAACAGATAAAGCCACACGACTGTCACCCACATTCAGCAGATCTAGTTCGGCCCCATGCAAGTTCCCGAGCTGTCAGTCCAGAGTCAGTGAGCTCCAACTAGTACCGGTCAGCTGTCTCTGTGGGTTTCCCCATCATGATCTTGACCCCGTTTCTCCTCCTCCTCCTCCTCCTCCTTCTCCTCCTCCTCCTCCTCCTCCTCCTCCTCCTCCTCCTCCTCCTCCTCCTCCTCCTCCTCCTCCTCCTCCTCCTCCTCCTCCTCCTCCTCCCCCCTATCTTCCTCTCCCTTCTTTTGAATGCCTAATGCCATTTATTGAAGGAGGGAGAAGGTCTTAAATAGAGGCTTACAGCACAATGGAAGAACCCTGGTGGGCAGAAGTTTGCTTCTGATTTTTTTGTTTAAATAAATACTAGCTTAATATTTTTAACATTATTTTAAATTGCTGTTTGCTTTGGAAAAGTTTATCCAGTACTTTTAGATACTCTACGTTGGTCAGTTTTCTCTATCAAAATAATGAGATAAATTGTGGTTTTATGTCATTTATTTGGAATTACTGGTCAGGGGAATGCAGGAAGATTTTCAAAATGATTCTAAAAGCCTTACCACTCCTCTTCTGAAAAGAACTTTACACCAGCTCTTGATTATCCAAATCAATTTGTTCTGTGCCTTTATTATATGACCCTTGTTTCACATACTCAGAATTTTAATTTTAATTATGTTTTTATGCACATACAAGTGTATGCTTGGCTCTACATGCTTATTGGCCTTTGTCTTTACTAACCTTTCAGTTTCCCAAGGATGTTGATCTCTCTCTTTTACTCAATTTTGTGTACCTAGTATCTTCGTGTCTTTGACATTGGAGTGTGTGGTAAGAAGCTGTGATAGCTTTCCCATCTTCAGCACATGGCTAAGTGGATGGCATACTGATAAACACTGGATCAATGAATCTTACAGGTTCCCAGTGAAGACTTCATGAGTGGACATCTTAAATTATGACCATGACTGAGATTTTGTTTCTGACTGTTGCACCCTAACTGAGGCATCCTGGAAGTAGCAGTTTGTTCTGACAGTAGCCATGTGCCTAGTTTGGGAAAGCAGCCCTTCATTCTTGTCCATCACCAGGCTTCAGCAAAGCAGGGCATTTGAGATTATGAAATTCTGACTGGTGTTAGATAATTTCATTTGTGGGCTGTAGAAGTATAAGACAATTTCTGAAGGGAAAAGGAAAACAAACTTCAAATCACCAAACAGGATTTGTCCGTGTTTTGAATGGTTTTGAATGAGGGTCTCTGGCATTTTACTCACTGAAGCTAGCTAGATCAAATTTGCTCTATTCACTAACAAAAACATAGTTCAAGAGATCTTTACCATTCACTGCCAAACACCTGGAATGTTTACATAGTCACTCCGTATTGCTTTATACTTAGAGGAGGATAGTGAGCTGGGAAGTGGATATATTTGGAGCAGTTCTGTTTAACAATTTCTGTGAAGAAGAAAACTGATATTTTGGTGATGATATGAGATTCAGTAATTATTCATCCACTGCATGCCCATGTTTTGCTAAAGCAGGTTAGAGATTAGAAACCTCACCATCATAGAGTCAACCACTTTAAAAAAAAATTGTACATGTTGACAGCCATTGCTTAACAATCTTAACAATACCAGACCAGTGATATTTTGTGGAGGAAAGGAAATCAGACTAGTTGGGGCTAGAAATACATTTTGTGTTCCTCCACCTCCCCATCTACCCTCCCCACTTCCTGTCTCTTCTAAGAGATTTTTTTTCATTCCTCCCCTATCTACTGCATCTTTAATGACTATTTCCCACTGGCACTCTTCTATTCAAAAGAAAAATAAGTGAATGGTGGGAAAGAAGAATGAGGGAGAATGAATGGGGAAGGAAGAAACCCCAGTATTCTTTAAACAGCAACACATTGATGGTAAGGCCATGTTGGCTATTTGCAATTTTGCACCTGTAATCTCACCTTTCTTTAGTCCCCAAATTCACTCACTCTTAGAGCATGTGTGTGTGTGTGTGTGTGTGTGTGTGTGTGTGTGTGTGTGTGTTGGGGAGGAGGAGTGAAAAGTATGTGCTCCATACACGACAGATCCAATTGTGTAGTTTTTCCTTTCTCCACTTGTGTAACGGATCTTGGCACCTCACTTTAATGATGATACCATACAAATATTTACACAAGAACCTAACTTGAATTCCTTTTGGAAAGACTTCTCATCTCCGTCACTCCTAAAGCCTCCTTGCAGAGGGCAGAACACAGAAATTTGGCCTTATGTTTTCTATTTTCCAGATCAATCTGTTTTTCTTAATTTTAATTTATAATCAGCACAGCTGAAGCTTCCTAATCATATCAGACATGCCAATCCTCCCAGAAGCAAATCTGATTTAGCATCAAGGAGCCTGGCTTGTGTTCACAGAGGGGGACTTCCTTCCCCCTACTCTCCAGAAGTTTTTGGCTGTACACATTCATACAGTTGAGATTCAAACCAGTTTCCTAATACTCAGTGGACAGCAATCTCTATCCATGGATGCATGCAATCCAACAGTATAGCAGAGGTCATGCTCAGAGAAATAACCTTAGCATTTTCTGTTTATATTTTGGTGGAGAGGAAGAGAAAGAAATACACACAAAAGGAAATCGATCTTGAAAAAGTCTGGAGTGAAACAGAAATTACTGCTTTGAGGGTGGAAATGCATTCTCCTTCAGCGTTCAGAGCGATGTACTGGAGGAAAGTAGTATAAGCTTACCATCCTGTCTAGGTTTGCATCAAAGAACAGTTTAACCTAATAGACAGATAGGGCTGGTCCTGTCTTAAAGGATATGCAGTTTTCCAGGAAGACACTTAGCTGGTATTTGGGACCTATAATACAGAGCCGATGAGCTATCCTTGCTGGCTGCAAGCTGGAGCTTGTGTCAGGCTTCACTAGGCACACAAGGCTCTGATTTTGTATCATTAAAGACTCATTATCTCTTTTAACTTCTGTTGAAAGCATTCATCCATAGATCTAGCTAGTACTGAGACAATAGACGTTCCTAGCACAGTAATAATGCCCCCTCCCTACCCTAGCTTAAAGAGCCTTTAAAGGATGGATTGGCTTTCACAATGCAGAATCAAAAAGCTACTGTGCAGGGAAATATGAAAGGTTATTTCTGTGCATAACTTCAATTTTAAAGAGTAGAGGAAAATCATCTGCTCAGAGTTTATCAGAGCTGAGAGTCTGAGTGCACCTGAGTACTCAATCCCTATAGGGGAAATATTACATTTTCCGAAGGAGAATAGCTATGCCTTACTTATGCTCAGTCTCAAAGAGAAAAATACTTTAATAAGAATGAAACAGGCTGGGTGTATTGATCTTACCAATTTGTTCAGTATTAATATATATTTGGCAGGGAGTTAAACTCTCCATTGAATTCAGCAGTGGGTTATATGAACAGTAATTTCCACATTTACTGGCTTTGTTTACACTTTCATTATACCTCTACAGCATTATCTGATGCCTCCATACCGTTTTCAATCTTATAGCCACTTTAATCTCCTCCCGCACTCAGCATATCTGAGTGTTTGTTGGCATAAGGGAATTTTGAAGGTTATATTGCAGTACATGAATCAACAGAAAATGACATGCGCTGGAGACACCATCAGCCAGTTTTAATTCATTGCAGAAAGTTATAGATACCAAAATGCATAATGTAATCTGATCTCTTTATTCAGCCCCGAATTTATGAGCAATTCACCAGGAGTCAAATGACAACTTTGTTTTAAAAATAGTAGTCTGTGTCGAATGGCATTTTAATATATCTCTGACATATTTACATTTAAAGAGGAGTGAAAAGTGGAATCTTTGAACATCAATTTCTCTTCTTATAGGAAAGCAAAGCCTAAGAAAGATGATACTTGTGTTCATTGTAACATTATCTGTCATTATAACATAGGTCAGTTTGGTGATAACAGTTGAATAAATCCATGTCGTCAGTACAGCTGGTAAACAGATTAGAAGCCCCCAAGATTACAGAGTATTTTATTTTCAGAAGGAGGCACAAAGTGTCATTGTGTTAAGCTTTATAAAAGTGTTTATGTCAAGCAGGCTCTGTCTTTGCCTGAAATGATCAAGTGTCAGTGGTTCAGAACAGTCAAGTGGATGATGTGGACAGTGGTTCTCACACAATTTTCCCAACAGTAACATGAATAGATGGTTAACATCAATCAGGAGCTGGCTGGCTAGAAGACACAATCCTTCATTCTGGGGCTTAAACTGTTCTTGGGAGTGTTAACCCCATCACAATCACTGGACCTACCTGGGAATAGATGAGGTAAGCCCTCCTCGCTCATATCTGAGAAATCTACCTTTCTTCCATGCACAATACAGGCATTAAGTTGAAGGACAAATGCAGAAAATGTCATGTTTTTCAAGGTAATATACCAAAATCTGAAATCCGTTACAAAGAAAAGAAATATTCCTTTTTATTGTATCCCTGCAAAACCTACATTTTTTAATGGATAAAAGTTATGTAACTGTCTTATATCTAAGTAAATAACATAATTTGTATAAGGTATTGGTAGTAGTGTAACTTATAAAATGTAAAAATCATTTTATAGATTATATCAAACTAACATATTATCCTGAAGAGAATATAAATGTTTTTGTATAGTCATGTGTAATTCATGACTGTACAAGTATTCCTTTTGACTAAGTATGTGAGTTAAATTTGAACTTTCATCACAAATAGTATGGGATTGCAGCACATGAATGAAATGTGTTCCTTGTCATTGATTAGGAGAAGATTTTGGAATTACAACTGAGTACTGTATTATTTCACTGTTACAGTGTTCAAGCTAGCAAGGATCAAATAGCTAATTCTTGTTCAATAGATATGAAGTTGCATTTAAAGAACATTCCAAATCAAAACTTAACCACTCGAAAATAACATTACTTATTTTGTTCAATTTATGTTTTTTAAAAAACAACCACAGTGCATTTCCATGTGGTCTTAAGAGATAAAGGACTAGAAAGGAAAGGAAAGAATCTTCATAATCAATAAAAAAAATCCCTAAAATTTTTGGTCCAAAGCATTGTGTTAAAACCGTCCTCTGAAATTCTGTCTAAGTAAACCAATAAAAAAGAGGCTTGACCTAACCCAGATCCAATGAGGTGATAAAGGGCATTCACACTTGTATTGAATGTCATTTTTCTTTTCCTTTAATTCTTTATTGATTAGATGTATTCTTTGACAATTTAACACACATATACAATGACTCTGTTTATTCTTACCCCTTCTCTTCTCTTTTTCGCCTCTCCACAGTCATCCCTACTTCCTGCCCACAGGCCCTCTTTCCACATTTATGGCTTTCTGGTTTTTAACTCACTGCTTTTAACCAGCACCATCATGTGGCCCTGGGTTTGGACTGTCCACTGGATCCTGGTCCAGGCCCAGTATTTTTTAGGTCCAATGCTGGTAACTACAGCTTCCATGAGATCATGTTTGTAATAACTATGATATTCCTTTGAAGATAGTATTTCTATGTCCTTTACCTTCCATCTCTCACTTTCTTTCTGCTTCCCCTTCAGTGATGTTCCCTGAGACTTACAGAGGTGGTAAGAATGTTCTATTTAAGGTTGAAAGTGCAACTGTCCTTGCTGTTAAGCACCTTGAGCAGCCATGAGTCTCTCTACCTTTACTGCTGATCACTACAAAGAGAAACTTTTCTGATTAAGGATGAGATTAGTGCTTGTGCTTGGGAAAAACATATGTATTTAGACTTCAGCTTGGTACTCTGTCAATTTAGTTAAATAACAGTAATGAGTTATACCTTAGTACTGTTGACTTCCCTATTCTGTGAGGAATTTTGGCGGGTTTACAGGCATGTATTCCTTCTTGTGTAGTAGGCCTCAAATCCAATCCAACAGTTGTTGGATACTACTATGACAATTGTATCACTATTGTATCAGTGGGCACATCTTACCTGACAAGTTGGCACTGTAATTTTTAGGGGTAATAGATTGTAATAGAAAGGTATTTTTTCTTTTTTTCCAACAAATCTCTATGTTTTGAAATCCTTTATCGCATATAACTCAAATATTCCTCTGCTCAAATTTCAATCATTCACTTTCTGCTCAGTTTCTTCTATGGTTGTTTCTGATTTGGCTAGTTAAACTCTCTTTCAGGTAACATTTTGTAATATTTTATTATTGCTTGATCAAAGGTATTTATTATTCTCATTTCAAATTAAGAGTAGGAGTGTTGCCCTTCATCCACATGAGACAGATGTTCTAACTCAAACAGAATGTAAATTCATTTTTCTATGATTTTTGTCTCCATCCAAGCTGCCATAAGCTTTCACAGTGTCCATTTGTGTTTATAAGAGCAATCTCCTTTACTCAGTCAATCAATTCAAATGCCCGTATTTTCTGGAAGTGATTTGTAGACACTCATAGTTAAAAAAAAAAAAATCAGCTTTCTTGGCATCTGTTGGCTTAGTTACATGTTGTAGGTTCACCTAGTTGATCAGGGTTTTAATTGCCTTCCAATGTCCAAAAAAATAAGCTATAACAGGAAGCATATTTTGTAACTGACAGACATGTGATAGAACTGATCTATGTATTTTAAACCTGTGACACTAGTTGGCAAGCATGACTATAGGTTCATGATTTCCCCACAGTGAGAACAATGAAACATTCTAATATTGGTAGAAGATAAGAAGAAGAAGGAAGAAGAGAAGGAGGAGGAGGAGGAGGAGGAGGAGGAGGAGGAGGAGGAGGAGGAGGAGGAGGAGGAGAAGAAGAAGAAGAAGAAGAAGAAGAAGAAGAAGAAGAAGAAGAAGAAGAAGAAGAAGAAGCAGAAGCAGCCATAAGGATTGTTCTAGCTACTTTCTCTCTATATAGCAAAATAGAAGAGAAGGTTTATTTTTGCTCATGGTACAAGTGGATATAACTCACCATGGAAGGAAAGGCATGGCATCAGGAGTCAGTTTGTGCACCTGGTGGATCAGGCAGCAGAGAGAGAGATGAGTGTGGCTGGCTTCCTGGTTATCTTATTTTTCTTCAGTGTAGGTCTTCATCCTGGACCCCATCCATTCTCAGTAAACCTCCCTAGAAACACCCTAACAGACAAGCCCAGAAGTGACTTTCCTATTTGATTATAAGTCTGGTAAAGTGGATGAGGAAGATTAACTATCATAAGGATCAAAGCTCTTGAGAGATCAATCATTTTCTTGCCCTTATCATCTTTGTCTTCTTCAACAATTTATGGGTTTTTTTTTTTTTTGGCTCTAAGGTATGCTGTGGTACTCCTTGAGTTTGCATCTACTCTGCCATTTATTTTCCTTTCAAGAATATGGGTTTCCTCATCATAAGGAAGTCAAGCATACTGACATTTTTAATTTGAGCAATGATGCAATAGCTCACTGAAGATATTAACAAAAGTAAAAATATCACAAATATTACAGATGTTAATGTAAACCATGCTCCTTAAACACACTGTGAAATTTGTTTCTGTGATTGGTGGCCAAAAGACTACAATATTATTCCATTATATGTGTATTGATGCAGATTTTATGACTTTATTGTACCTTGAATTTTGCTACTGAAATATATTTCCAATAGCATTTCAGAGTACAAACAAGAGAAGAAAATACCTAGATAGAAGTCAAAGTATAAAGTACTAACTCCAAGTAAAGTTGAACTTGAGGTCTAGGGGAATGATTAGGTATAACAGCTAAGCTACAAAATGACATCTGAATTCATATCACAAGAGCAGTCATTCATTTGAGAAAATGCAAATACACGATAAAAGTGAAATGACCAAATCCAATTATGGCCATCAATTCTATCTTCTTGTGCAATTATTATCTTTTGTAAATTGTAATTTTGGCCATTTATGTGTACCAACTCTGAACTGTCAGTAATTCTCTAGCTTTCTAGCATTTTGTAATGAGATATTTATCACACAACATGCCAGCTATTTACATTGCATAATTGAATTACCCACCAGACAGATTTTCAAGAAATCATGGTATACAGCTACTTGTGGAAGTCTCAAGTATTTTTTGCCTTCTACTTGGTGTCTTCAATATGGTGGGCTGTAAAGAGAATATGTGCTGATCCCAGGTCACAGTCCCTGGTTCCTATTTTCCTTTTCACTCCATGATCACCTCAAGAATTGTCAAAAGCTATTTTCTTTATCATATGAGACAAATGTAGACAAGGAAAACAAAAGGTACATATGCTGTTTATTTGGGTACTCTGAAACTCTCAGTGTTCCATGAAAGTATATATATATACAATCTTCTGTATATAAAGTTGTTTTGTTGCTATTATTATTTTGAGACAGGGTCTCAAGTAGCCCAAGCTGACCCCTAACTTACTATATAGCTGAGGATAACCTTGAATTCCTGATCCTACCAACTCCCTCTCACCACCACACCTAACTTATAGGTGCTGGAGACTGAAGATGTTGGACAAGCATTCTACCAGTTGAGCTACATCCTCAGCCCACAAATGAGGTGTTCTGTACAATGAAGTCAGTATTTAGATAACAATGCCTAGAGATTATTAATGTCATAGGAAATTCAGGGCAGTTACTTTGAGAATGATTGTTTGACATCTTTAAAGAAGAAGTAAGAACACCTACTCTTTCCAACAAGGTCTATTGGCTTCTTATTTTATTTTATTTTTTTAAAATTTTATAATTAATTTTGGCTTCTTAAGAGGGGCTATTAATAGGATCTTAAGTTGGTTAGTAAGTGATAATGGTGGCTGGTGGAAGAAGGCTGGACTTGGACACATGGATTCTCCTGTATCACTCCTCCAGGTATGAGCAGAGCTAAATAATATGCAAACTTGAAAATGTCATAATGCTACCAATTATTTTATGTGGTAGCTAAAAGAATTAGTAATAAAATATAAGTTTACTAACAATGAAATCATGACCCTGTTAGGAAAATGCCTGTGACTGGAAAGTATTAAGTAAAATAAGCATGACTGAAAAAGCCAAATACCATGTATTTTCTAGACAGAACATAGATTTACAATCATGTGTATGTATATACATGTGGATTTTTCTCTTTGTATCTCTGCCTCTCTCTCTCTCTCTCTCTCCTCATATGTTTGTAGGCAATAAACATAGACAGAGGATCTTGAGAGGAGAGGAATAGTCTTTCTTATGGAAAGTGGGAAATAGATGAATGAAGTGCATGTAATAATCCAGAAGAGCCATGAGAAGGGAGCCAGGTGGATGGGGGAAGGGAGTGAGTGAAAACAAAACATAATGACACATAGGTATGAAAATGCCAGGAGTCCCATTGCTTTGCATGCTCACTTGAAACATTAAATAAGTTAAAATTGTTATTAAATTATTACTGTTAAAATTTAAAAATAAATTCATGACATTTTTGATTAAAAAATTGCACACTGCCTAGTGTTTACTTCTTCATGCACATCATGAAGAAACTGTATTCAATTTGGAGGACACCATGGTAATTAAATTTTCTTAGCTGCTAGTGATTTGTGAGTTGTGTACTGTCCCAAGCATTTCCTTGATTGTTATTTTCATCCATTTTTATGAGATCTGTAACTGTCTTCTTAGTCTCTATTTTTGTGTTTGCTCTATCTTTTGAGTGTATTTAAAAAGCCTTAATATAAGATCTTGTAAAGAGTTTCTTCTTTTATTTCTTTTAATCTTTATGAACCTTTACTCCTATAATTTTTTGACTACTAAGGAGAAAATATGTTTTAAAAACTTCTTCCACTTCTTAATCCCTACGTGTTTTCAATGCCTTGTTTTAGATTTGGATCTTATTTCTCTGTTTTCTTCCTGCTTCATTTTGTTCATGTCCTACCTGAGAAAATCTTTGAGAAATGAACATTTTGTACACTCTACAGTTTTGTACTTTTAGTCAAAGTCTATATTCTTCATTCAGGTTTGGAATCTCTTCCAACTCCTATTGGAGTCCTTATTTATTTTTCAGGTCTAGTTAGCATTTAATATAGTCTATTTCTGCCCATATACTCACTACCTAATGTCCCAAACTAGATGTGTCTCTTTCTCTTTTCTATCTTATCAATTCATGTGTCCTCACTTCTTTCTCATTTGCCATTACCAGCAAAGTCTTAGCTGGTAGAAACATTGTCAATGTCCTTGGTCTTTGTTTCCCTCTCATTCCTTATATACCATGTCATTGTCCTTATTGCCATAGCATTAGTTCATGCATTTTACTCTAACCTGTATCTTGCCATTATGCCACCAAAACATAGGACGAACATGTTTTGAACATGAAATAATTGAAAATAAAGAAGTATTTTAATAACAGAAAGTATTTGAAAGATTTAAAATATGCCTAAGAAAAAGATTAAATTAATTGATTTCATTTTATTTTATGTATGGAAATGTTTTGTCTGCATGCTTGTCTGTGTACTGTGTGCATGCCTGGTGCTCTCAAAGTTTGGAAGGGAACATTGTATTCCATAGGACTAGAGTTAGAGATGGTTGTGAGCCATCATATGGGTCCTGGGAATTAAACCTGGGTCCCCTGGAAGAATAGGCATGGCCCTTCTAGAAATATTTTCATATATGTTCACAGGACAGGGAAGTATGACTTATTACAAAGGGTAATGATTTAAGAAAAAAATGTATTTTCACTCCACTAGAGACATATGAACAAAGCTATCATCACATTGTATATTTTCCACGTGTATTTCCTTTTTCATGGATAAGTCAATATACCTGGTTCCTTATATTTCACACATATTTAAATATTTTTGTTGAATGATTGAAAGCATGTATGCACAAATAAGTCAGCATTCAATTTAGTATACAATGATAAAGTGGAAGGCATAAAAAGTGGGGGAAAAACCCCAAACCTCATAATCCAAATCTCCAAGGAAGCAAATATTTGAATGCTACTCTTTTCTCATTGCTAGATTAAACTGATAAGTGGTTACCTGGATGGACTGCATCCATTGCCTTCTTGTCAGATCCCTCTCTCTCTTTTACTTACCTCCACCCCCACCCCTTACTCTATAAAGACACAGGCCAACATGTGCTTTAGAATGCCATTTGCATTCCTTGGCCACTGTCTATTGACTTGTTAGGCTTGTGGGCTAACTAACTACCATTTAGCTACCATGAAGACTAACTATGAAGACAGCATGTAAAACTGAGTTACAAGGAACCATAATTTTTTCTAGTCCATTTTTTCCTTCCATGTTTTAAAACTGGCATTCTCAAATCATCTGGTGTAGTTCTCTCATCATGTTTTGAACCTACAGACATGTGCTCTTCATGAGTTTAGGCCCACATTCACATGGCTATTTCAGAAGATCAAGTCTGTGCTACTTTCTTTAAGAAATTGCACTTTTCATTGCTGGCCTTTAGAGCTGCAAACCAACACTGCCATCCACTGTTCCTTTCAATAATCTTTCCCCCATAGCTCTCACCAAGATGTTTTGAAGAAAATCTGATGACAAAAATCAAGTCCTTTGAAAGGATGGGGAGCTTGTTGATTTTAATTAAGCAGCACACTAAAACATAAAGAAATCATAAATGACTCATCTTCCTTTTCCAAATGCCTAGATGTGGAAAATAAACTTACAATGTGACCAAGTTGATAAATATTCTTTAAAGTCAGTGTTAGGCTTGAATGTGAAACATCCCCCATGGGTGTGAACAGGTTCCCACTGATGGTGCAGTTTTAGGAGGTTGTAAAATCTTTAAGAAATGGGGCTTAGCTAGGGGAAACAGGCTGCTGGCAGCAGAGTCTTAAGGGTTATAGCTTGGCCTGGTGCCTTTTCCCATTTCTCTGTGTTTCACAATTTACTTGGATACAAAACCTGTTTGGGATCTCCTACCAGAGATCCACTGGATTCAGCTGCCCCGTCTTTTTGGTCATAACCAATACTATCCTTTAAACCATTAGTCAAAATAGGTCTGTCATCACTTAATTTCCCTCTGTTAGATATTGATCACAGTGATAAGAAAAGTAGCTAACATAATTTCTTCCTGCACCTTATATAGGAAGGGAGACTCATCCATTTTCTCCTTGATCGTGAGCAGGGTTGCTTCATAGGGTTCCCTATGCTCAGGGCTACTTCTCAGTCACAGTGTAATACTTCAGGACCAAAGCCAATCTTCTCCAAACAAGCAGAGTGTCTGTGTCCTTTGCTGTTGTCAAGAAAGTCCTACCACACTTAGAGGAAGGAACATACATTCCTAGACTTATCCTCTTCATTTATTCCTTTATATTCTTCCCTATCCCATCTTTATTTACATATCAAGTTTTAGCTTTATTCTATTTTCACTTCAACTTTCAAACTAAGGAAAGTTTAAACAAGATTATGAATAATTAAAAATTTCTTCATATCTTTCTCTTATTGATCCTTCACATAATCAAAGGTCCAGAATTTGAGGCCAGTAGTGTCATTTCCGAAAAGCCTTCTGGTAACTTAACCCTGCCAATGCAGGAAGACACAGAGACTCAGAAGAAATAAAACCCATAGGGCATGGAGTTGGCAAGAGAAAAAGCCAGCAGCAGAAGTCAGGTCTTTGAACTGTTGGTGAGAAACAGTTTCCTGCAAATGTCTCTCCCAGAGTGTCATCCACCTCTCTGCCCCATAGTGACAGGGCACTGTAAATGGAATTTTCTGTAGTAGCTTAACCTCTCCAAGAGTGTCTTTGTTCTCTACTGCTTCTCCTCACTCCTGCTAGCTCCCTCTCTGGACAAGCAGGACACTGAGGTTTGGAAAGAGGGGGTAGTGTCCACATAGCTCTTCTATTAATCTCAGGAAGGCATGTGAGCTGATCACTTGTAGAGGACAGACATGTGAAATGTCAGTCTTTTTGTCCTGGTCTAGTAGAAGGACAATAGAATGTTATTTTACTCATATAGATGTATCGTTCTTCCATTAGGAGACCTTAGTTCTTTCATTCATCTAGGCATCATTTATATTTGAATCATTCCTGAGATTTATGCAGATCATATCTCCTTTTGATCTCTCTCTTTTTTAATTTTATATAAGAGATTTTCTAGTCATTTTACATATCAGCTACGAATTCCCCTGTCCTCTCTCCTCCCATCCCCCAGTCTCCCCCCCCCAACCAGCCCCCATTCCCACCTCCTCCAAGGCAAGGTCTCCCCTGGGGAGTCAGCCCAGCCTGGTACATTCAGTTGAGGCAGGTCCAATCCCCTCCTCCCTACACCAAAGCTGAACAAAGTGTCTCAGCTTAGGCCCTAGGTTCCAAAAAGCTGGCTCATGCACCAAGGATAGATCCCAGTCCCACTGCCTGGGGGCCTCCTAAACAGTTCAAACTAATCAACTATCTCACTTATCCAGAGGGCCTAGTCCAGTTCCATGGGGGCTCCTCAGCCATTAGTTCACAGTTCATGTGTTTCCTTTAGTTTGGCTATTTGTCCCCATGCTTTTTCCAACATGGTCTTGATATCTCTTGCTCATATAATCCATCCTCTCTCTTGTTGATTGGACTCCATCTCTTGAAATGGTCCTAAATCAGGCTGAGTGGATGTGTCATAGAGACAAGAAGCCAACTTGGTGCCTGTTCAAGGCTAGTCCTTCAGAAATCACAACCTGCTTTGAAGATTTGGAAATACCCACCATTATATGATTCCTCAAGTCAGTTTCCAAATTGTTGACTATTTGCATTGTTTTGCTCAATGGATTGACAATGTGTGGGTGTGGGTTTGAGCTGAACAAAATTTTTCTTCAGAACATGGTGACCCTGGAGTGTTTTAAGAAAAGCCAGCTCATTTTCTAATAAAAGATTTTTTTTCTAAGTAGATCACTGACTAAAATAAAAGTGATTTGGAGAATTTACTGGAGACTTGGGTATAAAAGATACTTTGAAAGAAGGACCACAGTGAGGAGGGAAAGGCCACTAATTGTCTTAGTTATGAGAAAAAGATAAGAAGGAATAACAATTTAACCAAGTTCTGTTATGCACCAGGCATTATAGTAAGAGTTTCAAACATGCTATTTCATCCTCTGTGAAGTTCTGAAATTAATCATGATTGTACCCATTTTTGGATGAACAAAGACCAAGACAAGAAGATATTACACAGAGGCCATGGGTGGATAAAGACCAACTTGAAAAGTGAATCTTGGCACCTTTGAAAAGCTCACAGAAGGCAAGAAGCTGAGGGACTAGCATCACTACAAAGTGGATGTAATTTCCTGGAATAGAGAGTTTATGGGATACTGAAAACATAGCCAAGAAATTTGGGAACTCTGAAAGCTAAATTAAAGGTGTCAGTGTCAGGGGTGAATATGTGGCTCAGAAGTTAAGAGCACATACTTGCAGAGGACCCAGGTTCTGTTTCTACCACCCAATGAGGTGTCTCACAACCTCCTATAACTCTAGCTCTAAGGGGCCTGGTGTCCTCTTTTGTTCTCTCTGGGAACATGAATGATTGTATTGCACATAAATTCACACACACATACAAAAATACACACACACTCACACATAAATAAAAGTAAATTAATTAGTCATTTTAAAAAATATTAATTTAACTATCTACACATGAAGAATAATTAGTGACATAAGAAGGTATTAAGGTGTATTTTAGACAGAGTGATTTTGAATAATGTGCAAAGAGACATCACAGTAATAAGTTCCAAAGAAATGTTACTTGACAACCCAGGCATGATATAGTACAGACAAAGTAGGAAGAAGTAGTAGTGTGTATAGGCTGTCTTAGTTTTCTTGGGGTACTACAGTAGAGTACCAAATGTCAAGTGGCTTCTAAGTGATGTAAGTCTATCACATTCTGAAGGGTAGAAAGTCCAGCATCAAGTGTACTCTCTGGTAAAGGCCATATTTCTGTCTCTAACTTCAAATGGCAGAAGGGCATTGAAAACTTTAGGGCTTCTTTTAGAAGTGCATCAATCCCACTCAAGGGTTCCACCTCCAAATACCATTACCTTGTATGCTACTACTACTTAGCATACGAATTTTGGAAGGGAACAAACATTTGGCCAGTAGCATTTTAACGCCCATCATTTATTTAATTCACACTAAAATTTCATTCTACTAACATTTACTCTAGTGTTAATTTGCATCTTATACTTCAGTAAGGGACCCATTTTATTAAATTAAACATTATCTTTTCAAATTCAGATTCATATAAACTTAAGAGAAATAATGCAGAGAAATACTGTTTACCCTTTTCTCAGTCTACCCCAGTGGTAATACTTTGAAAAATTGTACTTCATTATTACAACATTGCTATATACTAATGATCTTGGTGACATTTCCTCAGGTTTATTTGTGCTCCATTGGTTCAAAAAATTTTATTTATTTGGCCAGCCTGGTTATTGTTACCATGCTTAGTCTCATGGCAGTGATGATATGTGGATAGGAGAAGCAATTTCAAGAGGTTTGAGGAATGTCAGATGTTTTGAAAGTGGAAAGCAAGGTCATTTGAAAAGGGACTGTAGACAGAGCATTCATAGAAACAATGTTTCTTCAAGGAACAATGGCAACAGAATGCCCCTTTCTTCTGGAGTATGCAGAAGGTGTGATAAGGATAAACATTGGACCAACTAGTGCAGGTCATCAAGGGACAGACAAGGTAATCCTTTGCCTCTGTCCTTGAGAAACTCTCTAGCTACAATGCTTAGATAGTAAGCTTCAATCATACATCTTTCCAAGTTCATCTGAAACACAGTCTAAGAACTTGGCTAAGTGCACCATCTACCATGTCTACCTTCATTCAGGTCCCACATCAATAGTTCCAAACATTCTATTTTCAGACAGGGCAGGCATTGCCTACCAAATTTTCAAAACAATTTCATATCTAAATAAACACGTATTTTGAAGCACTCTGTAACATTGCATGATTATCACCATACCAACGTTCCCACTAAGAATAGTTAGAAAGGTAAGTTGATTAAAATGATCATGTTTGGTAGTATCTGAGAGTGTTGAAACAATGGATTATAGGGCCTAAGAAGACAAAGATGGTAAAGTCTTGGAGAAGGAGGATGGTATTTTGAAATGTTTTAAAACTCCAGTGATACTCTCAAAGTTTGGGGATACACAGGAAGGCAAGTGTCTAGGTTTTTCCTAGGCCAACGGTAATGACTGCCAGACTGAATGTCACCAAAGAAAATGGAGATGTTTATGTAAGACCTCAAATTCATGCTTGATTTTCCCTCTCTGATGCTTACTGACTCTGAAATCTGGGCGATAGGAAGATAAGCAGATTAGCTGAAGACAGAAAAACAGAGCACACCTTACCAATCTTGTGATCAGGAGACAAAATGATTTCATGTCCTGTCACAAAAAGTACACTTGCAACATGGGAGGCTTCCATTTGAAATCCCTGGAGGGCTATGCCATTTAAGTAGACATGAGCGAAAGTTTGACCATATTCAGTTTACTGTCTACATCCAGGTAAAGAGATACTCCAGGTGAAGAGACAACAAGCAAAACTGAAGGTGAGCACAGCCTCTTTAATATCTTCATGCAAAAACACCTGGCATTGATTCTAAAATTACTTTGCTTGCTTGAAAGATAAAGTCAGGAGAATCAGCACATTTTAAGAATGCAAGAAACCTAATCAGGGATTACCCATTGATTAGACATCTATTTTACATTTATAAAATATACTAATAACAGATTTAAGGGCATAGATCAAAAGATGAAGAATTATAGATGAAAAGATGGAGAATTTCATGAAAGAATGTGGACTCTACATAATAAAAGGAAATTTTAAATATGAAATAACAGTTTAAGAAGTTAACTCAGTAGCTATATATTCAGCTACCTACTCAACACATCAGAAAGCAAGATTTGTTAACTGGGGACCAGTTTAATACAAAAAATCCATACTGTAGTTTAGAGAGTGAAATGACTGGACATAGAAAAGAGAATAGGAAACTTATAGTTTGTAGTATGTCTGTATACAAATAGCATGTAGTGCTACATAAAAAGCTGCAAGATGCATTCAGATATTTCCTTGTAATGAAAAAAAAGAATAAAGTAGAAGTAAAATTCAAAGAGTTAATGACCTAGAATGTCCCCAAATGCATGAATGATGATCCATAAATTCAAGAAGCCTAGTGAAAAGCTGTGGTTATACTTCAGTGGTAGATCATTTGCCTAACATACACAAGGCCCTGGTAATCGTCAGCACCATAAATAAATAGAGAAAATTAAACAAAGACATCTTGATACATAAACATTCTAGTTAACTTCTTAAAGCAATGATAAAAATCTTTGAAAAAGGGCATTGTATGTAAGCTTTTAATAAATTTTGGATATGAACTATAAAGTGGATGGAAAACATGATGAAAGAGGAAAGTGTCAATTTTTCTACTGAGAAAGCCTACCTACCTTTGAGTGTGTCCATGAGGCTGTTTCCAGAGACAATTGACCCTTGAGTCAGCTGAGTGAGGAAGCCCCATGCTGAATGTGGATGGGTACCAACCCATCAGTGGAGGACCTGGTTGGAATGAAAACGCAGAAGGGGCTCAAGTTATCTCTTTTTCTTCCTTTCTTTCAAAACAAGCATATTTTCCTTCTGCTGCCATCTGGATGTTAGAACCCATGGTTTTTCTCTTTAACTTGAACTCGTACCAACAGCCCAGAAGATAGGCTTAGGTTTTGGTCTGGACCTTTCGTCTTGTTTGAGACAGGTCTCTGTTGTTCACTGCTGTGTACTCCAGGAGAGCTAGCCAATGAGTCTCTGGAGACTCCTTGTACCTGTCTCCCATCTTACCAGAGGAGTATTGTCTTTGAATGGGTTCCTGGGATCCAAAATCTGTTCCTCACACTTACGCATCAAGTACTTTACTCACGGAGCTATCTGCACAGCCTGAAAAATTATAAGTCTGGTTGATGACTGGTAACTATATAAATTGGCAAAATCAAACTGAAAATTTATTTGGCTATTTCTTATAAAATAGCAACATACTAAATTATGTTATCTTGTAAACATGAGCATAATAACTCATAGCTAAGCTATTATATGATGCTTAGGGACAATGCATATGTTCACCCAGAGACATTGTCTTTTGAGGCAAGTCTCACTATGGAATTCTGACTAGACTTAGACTCACAGTTTTCCTGCTCAACCTCCTAAGTGCTGGGATTACAGACATTTATCACCATGCCTGGCTCAAGACATTCTTAATAAAATCCCAACCAGCCCAAATATCTATAGAATGTATAAATATATTTTGGTAGATTCATTGATTGAAATCATATGTCACTGTAAATGGGAAAAT
This sequence comes from Onychomys torridus, assembly GCF_903995425.1. Lineage (NCBI taxonomy): Eukaryota > Metazoa > Chordata > Mammalia > Rodentia > Cricetidae > Onychomys > Onychomys torridus. Next base: position 89,411,751 of record NC_050446.1, on the reverse strand, counting down.
CCATAGCTACACACAACAGCATAGATTAAAATCATAAGCACTTGAATGAAAGAAGCAGTTTATGAGAACATACAGTAAGTTCAAATTAACTTTTTTAAAGTAGAAAACTGGGTAAAAATAATCAGAAATGGATAAAAATAATCATTGCTGTAAAAAAGGCAGAGTACTTATTATTCTTGGCAGCAATGAGGTGTGGTGACTTACACATTACATTTGCTTTTGGAGTTCTGATAATGTCCCGTCACTTTGCATTGCTGCTGGCCACATGTGTACTCATTTAGTAACCATACATTGAGCTGTGAACTGAAAGCACCCACATGCTTCTGTATGCATGCTACTCTGCAATTAAGAGTCTCCTTATAAATTATTGATGCATACTGAATACACGGGACAGAGTTGTGTAATTCCCCCTCTGGTTTAGTTTGCTTCCTATTGTGGTGATAAAGCATTCTTACCAAAGGCAGCTGGGGGTTATTTTGCTTATACTTCCATGTCAGAGTCCACCACTGAGGAAAGGCAATTGGAAACTCAAGCAGGGCAGGAATTTGAAGGTGGGAACGGAAGCAGATGCTCTCCTGTGCTTGCAATTGCACAGCCTACTTTCTCACAAAATTCAGAACCTCCTCACCAGAGGTGGTACCGCTCCAAGTAAGCTGATCTTCTTTTAGGAAGCATTAATAAAGAAAATGCCCTGCACATCCACCTAAAGGGAATTGGATGAGGCAGTTTTTCAGTTTGGGTTTCCTCTCCTCAGAGAACTCTAGCTTGTCAATTCAACAAAAACCCAACCAAGAATGCTCATACATTGCCTTTCCATTGTAAGTACTCTGTTGTAACTGTCCATTGTTATATGCCTTGAAGAATTATAGCAGGACAAATAGTAACATGCTGACTTTTTAGGGAGGTCATCATGCCATAGGACCTACACATATCTTAACCTAAAAGCAACGGAGTTTTCATTAATGTTACAGAAAAAAAAATGTCTTCAGTTAATTAATAGGAAGAAAATAAAATAAATATGACTAACATTTCATAACAATGTTAAACCTCCATTCAAAACTTTAGTGATTCTTCGAAATGAATCTGTCAAATAAATGCAGCATCTACAAATTTGTAAGCCATCCTTCTTTGTATGGGCAGTTAAGTAATTCAGTTAAAGTGCATTGGAAATTTACTTCATTTATAGCATTGCTAGAAAATGTGGAAGTTATGAAAGAGAAACCTTGAGAACATGGTTCTGTCCTTCAAGAATCAACCCATTTACTCGGGGATGCAAGAGTTAAATCTGCAAAGCAACATAAAGAATTATGTCTTTACTACTAAGTTATGTCATGCATCCCTTAGGTAGAGTGAAAATGGAAGATGCAGAATGGAGTAGTAGGGAGGCTCACTGGAGGAGACGGGGTAGGAACAGGCTTTGTGGAAATGATTGACTAGCGAAGTTTCTTGGAGATCTAATTAACACAGGTTGTGTTGGACAGCTGAAGATTACCTGTTCTGTAATAGTATGAATTGATATCATAAATGGTTCTGATGCCATTATGATATATCATGTGTAAATAATTCATGCATAGACTAATGGAGCCACACAATGGAACTGCAGGGGTGTTACAAATTAGAATTTATGTGCATTGACATAGCTGTGGGTAGAAGCTGGTGCGGTGTTTGCCCCTTTCCCTAGTCACAGTTCCACACTGCTGCCAGCACCAGTATTGTGTGTGTGTGTGTGTGTGTGTGTGTGTGTGTGTGTGTGTGTGTGTGTGATATGTCTGTACCTGCCAATCTTGAATTCTTAGGTAAACAAGATCCATATAAACATTTAACTCACAAAAATCTTCTTCAAAATAATTTATACAATAGCCACACAATGTATGCTCCAAGGAAAATTGGAGAAAGAGGTAAACATCCAGATAAAGTAGAGTTTTAAGTATGACTGACACTCTGAACATTACTTTGTAACTTCTCTTCAGGTGCAATTTTAGTTGAAGATGTAATTTTGTTATTTGAAATATTACGTATTGTTAGAAGATTTCCTGGGTAGAGTCATTGTTTCTCGTAAGTTACTGTTGGATTTCTATTCTTCTGAAATTATCAAGACTTATGTGATACTGAATTTTGATTGTCATCTTGATGAAATTTAAAATAGTCATGGAAACATGTCCCTGAGAATGCCTGTGAGGTTGTGAGCATACCATACTATGGAGTGGAAACCTACTCTAAATAGAAAAGAGGAAGAAAGCCCTGTAGAAGCATTCTTTGCTTTCTTCCTGACTATGGATGCAATGTGACCAGCCATCTCCTCCTCCCGTATCCCCTGATCTTTAATGTAAAAATATTCCCCCTTATTTATATTGAATTTGTTGTATATTTTGTCATAGCAAATAGACAAGTAACTAAGGAAACTGGTGTTCTGGTGAGCTTGTCACCTTAACACATGCTAAAATCACATGGGAAGAGGGAACCTCAACTGAGAAAACACCTTCATCAGATTGCCTGTAGGGAAAACTGTGGGGTCATTCTCTTGATTAGCTTTGATGTGGGGAAGCCCAGCCCACAGGAGACAGTGGTCCCCATGGGAAGGTAGTAGTGGAGTGTCAAAAAGGCAAGCTGAATGAGCCATGGAGGGCAAGCCAGTAAGTATCCCTCTTCTATGGCCCCTTCAGTTCCCACCCTGTCATGAGTTTCTACCCTCACTTCCCTTCATGATGGATTTAGATGCTTTTAGACGAAATAAACCCTTTCTTCCCTGCATTGCTTTTAGCCATGCTATTTACCACAGAAACACAAAAACAAACTAAGGTAAGAGGAATGTTAGTTTGCTTGCCTATCATCCCTTTGCCACCCCCCCAAGAGGGAGAGAATTTGCACAATAACTAATAACTATACAGTACTAAACAATTGGGACTTTTCATATTTTATTCTCATTAACACAAGGTTAAGAAAACCACAGGGTTACACCTTACAGTATAGCGTGCTACTATCTATATGCAAACAAGGCCATTCCAATACAGAGTTGATTCTAATTCTAGAGTATTTTGTGGGTGATTTTTCCAGTGCTTGATCATTACTATGTCCTGCACGAAGAACCTAGTTCATCCTTTCAGATTACCATGATCACTCAACAACCTGGATTCTGAGAAAAGACTTTAAAAGTTCAAGAATTTCCTAGTGATGGTCATGGTGATCAATAACAAGGATTCGACCATCCTTTGTCAAATACAAAAAGGGAATTGCCATGTTACTGCCTTATTTAATTTAGCTAGAAGTTTATCTTTTTGAAGCATTGGTTTTTAAATTTTAGAATGCCTGTCTTTAATTAATGCACTGGTTTTGCTTATTCTTTTAAAATTTAAAACATGGTTTATTTTATACAATGATATTTGACTTAGTTTTGGGTTGAAAATTGTTACTAAGCATTTTTGTTGCCTGTCTTGAAGATAATTCCTGGTCTGTAAAATTTTTGTCTGGCAGCAATTAGCCTAATCTGGTGTCCCACATAACATTAAAATTTACTATATAATATACCTACCATACTATGGCCTAACATCTCTGCAAAGAAGAAATGCAATCAAAATGATATCGTTGACAGGGTCAGTAGACTTGTCTTCAAGCCTACCAATTTGAGTTTGATCCCCAGGACCCCAGGCCTAAGGAAAACACTGATTGCTGCAAGTTGCCTTCTAACCTCCCCACAAACATATAAATGCATGTGCAGATACACACGTACACACAAACGTGTGTATACACATATGCACACATGTGCACAATACATGCACACACACATGTGCATGCACATATGAGACACATACACGTGCATGCATGCATATATGCACACACATGCACATACACCAACACCTGCCAAAATAAATAAATAAATACATTTCTCTTAAATACATGACTTTGCATACTCACCTTTATTAGAGAACTTTTTAAAAGTTTAGTTGAGGTTTCCTTTAAAATTTCTCTTTTAGTTTATATCTTTAAAACCATGCTAAGAAGTTTAATCCCTGTTCTAAATGCAGACTTTCAAATATATGAAGTAAAGTCTTTTCCCCTTGACTTCCCCTTGACTGAACAGTGCTATTTTCTTCGTTCCTCATACAATATCATTGCAAGTCTCTCAGCTTCTTCCATTTCCAGCCTCCAACCTTGCTTTAATTTGTCAGTGATACTCGAATTCCTGACCTGTAGTGTCCAGTTGAAGACTGAACAGACACAGTGCCTAGTAGAAGGGAGCTATCACCACCTGGACTCTTGGATCCTGCATCTGTCAAGGTGTTACCAATCCATCAGCCATCTTGTCAACAATAATGTATCTTCTGTTTTTAATTGAGTGTTTGATTCTTACTTTTTGAGTCTGGCTCACTTCTTTTACTCAGAAAACAAGAAGACAACATAGAAATTTCAGCTCACTCTTAGACAGTCAAGGCAAATCACAGAGCTTTTATTAAGGAAAAGATGAAAAAGTCTGTCCTCTTGGAAAGACATCATTTTGTCAAAATCAATAATCAGTAAAGAAATTGATGCTTATTGATAGTTAACAAGTCGGTTATTCCATGGACATATTTACTTCATCCAAAGTCATAGATGTAAACTAAAATAAGATTCAGCATGAAAGTCCAGGGACCAAATTCATCCTGTTCATGTATTCCTATGAATAAAGGTTTATTGACATAAATCCCATTAATTATATATTTACTATTACACTATATTATCAGAATTGACTGCTGTAGCTGTAGCAGAGAATATATGATTGACAAAACCCAAGACTTTTATTATCTGGATTATTTTAGAAAAAAACCAAAACCAAAACTAAAAAATATTTATCCATGAACTATGGGACCATTCCTTCTATAGATGCTTCAGGTAAGAAACAGGTCAGAAAGAGTTGAAAAGAAGAACATGACCAGGTGAAAACAATATTCATAAATACCTAAAATCAAACCTTTTAACCTTCCTACAAGTGGTCCCTACTGGCTGGGAGAAGAAATGAGCAACACTGAGATAATTATTACAGACATTTTTTCTGAGAAAGTTCTCATTTACATAGAAGGCCAAAATATAGAAGCCTCCATACTGAATTGCTGAACAGGATGGCAGGCTGACCAGCAACTAACTGTACACATGCTGCCATTTATGACAAAAGTCACACTGGGACTCTGTTTGTTACAATCCTACTACTGCTCAGATCTCTCTGGTTTGAAAAGAAGGCTGAGTCAAAGAATCCTAAGAGAAAAACTGAAGACTAAAGAGATCCCAAAGGAACCAAATTAGCATCCACACAGCTTTGGGGATGGGTAAGTAGCATCTGAAGACATACTTGTACTGAGAATGAAGTCAGCTTCTGTTTATCAGCTATAGAGCAGCCAGAGAATAATTCTGCAGATGTAATTCATGTCTACGTGATACTTACAATGTTCCTTTTACACTCTGATAAGAGATTCTCAAATGAATAAGAAACTGAGCAACCCTTGGTTTCATTCTGTTAAATGCACTCAATGCCACAAAGAAAACGTAAAAAATACGGAAAGAGAAAGGCAACCAATTGGAATGTTGTTAAAAATGTATATGGATTGATTTTTAATTTGCAAATTAATAAGCCAACACACTAATGAGAAACTGCTTTTTCCATGGAATGAATTTTCTTGGAATAGAACAGAGTTTCATGATGGGGGCAGGATTGTTTTCCATATCCATCTTCCTCCCTCCATTTCTCAGTGTCTGTGCCTTCTATGCTTCCTAGGGGTTTCAAACCCAACCCCCTTCAGCTGTGCTCATAGGCCCAGTGATTCAGACCCCAACTCTTCTCTTTCAGCAGGACTTGCTGTGCTATATTCTATTCTCTAGGACCTAAGAACAAAATTAGGGCTCCCACCCCAGAGACCTCAAAAGACCGCCAAGGTAAAGGCTCATCATCTGTGGAACAAGTCTACTTGCACAAAATCCAAGATCTCACATCCTATGACACTCCTGACCAGAGAGGTTACTAAGCCACAGTGTCCCACTCAGTGCAATTTGACCAGAGGCAGAGAGCTGAGATTGTCTATGTACTAATCTAGATAGCTTTTTATAATATGAAGCAGAAATCTTTAAAGATGACTTTACATGGGTTGGAGACCCAGCTCAGTATTGGGTCAGTATGCACAAGTCTCTGGGTTCAAAACCCAGCACTGGAAACGACAAAGCAAGAAAATATGCGGAGTTCTACATTGTGCATGCTCACAGAGCATCCTAGTGCTTGTACAAGTGACAGGAGGAGAATGTGACCACACGTGCCAACAGCCTAGAAAGAGCTGTCATCATTGCTTGGTGACATGGGTCATGAGTAGCATCTTGTCTGTGTTTAACATTTTGATGTTTGAAAGTATTGCACTGAATCTTTATTTACTTTTGTTGCTGAAATTTGTGTTTCTTCTTTAAATGTTTCTGAGACCAATGCTTCAGTATCCTAGTCAGTTAGTTGATTTGGCCTCATGTGTTATTACACTACTTATATAAAGGTGAGTGGGAGGGAACACACACACACACACACACACACACACAGAGAGAGAGAGAGAGAGAGAGAGAGAGAGAGAGAGAGAGAGAGAGAGAGAGAACAATCTCAATATCTTTTCCATCTTCCCCAAAACATTCTCTAGGCTCAGAGTTTTCCAAATGCACTAGAAACACAGAGTTCAAAATAAAAGCATTTTACCATCAAAGAAGCTTGTGCAATTGCATGGGTTGTCTTTCCTCTGCCTCTTTGTGTCTCTTCATTTCTGCAAACCCAGTTATATTATCATAGTAAGGTTGTGCCAAGTTTCATTCAAGACAGTATAGTTACTACAATTCCCAGAGTATCTACTATGAACTTTAGTGGACACTTGTGTTATTGAGCTATTTCTGTGTAAGGGATAACCCTGAAACTTCTTGGTTGAAAATGACAAGTGTCAATTATTCTTGCATTGTCTGTGGGTCTGGTACTTTAGCAAAGGGCTTTAGCATATATTTAGCCATGATTCCCAGCAGGACCATAGTCATCTGAAAACCTGACTGGGAGAAGAGACAAGCCTCCAAGAGAACTTGTGGTTCCAAGTTGTTGTTCACTGTAGATAGAATGCTTCATCTCAGAAATATTTCCACGTAGCTCTTCCATGAAGGTGCTTGACTTTTCATGAAGTGGCAACTGATTCTGATTCTTCTGAGAGAAAGAACACACACACACACACACACACACACACACACACACACACACACACACACACACACATATATATATATCCTTCTTTGTGAATTAGCCTCAGAAGTCAAATATCAGTTGCACAACCTTCTGTTCATTTTGCAAGTCAGGAGGTCCAGCCCACACTCAAGCGGACAGAGTTCTGCTTCACTCTTTGGAGGGAAGGGTGTTAACTAAATTGTGAATCTATTTTTAAAAGCCTTCACAGATCATAAAAATGTTGGGAATTTCATTGCAATCTTTCCTTCTGTTTTCTACCAGGATATTTTTCCTTATTGAGGACAGAAATCCTTGGCAGGAGAGATGGCTCGAAACCAAAAATATAAGAGGACAGCAATCCTACCTTAAATTGAGACCTGCAGTGGAACAGTTACTCACTCAGTATGCAACATTACATCTGTGTGATCAGAAGTGATGTTGATTGCCCATTCAGTTTTCCTCTTTGTGTTTGAGCAATGTACTTTTCCTTCGGGCAACCACTTCTCTACACTCCATTGTGGTTGGTGGGAACTTCCATTGTGTCCTCACCAGCACCACTTGTACCATAGAGCTGGTCTAGGATTAAGTGGCCAATTGAAGGCTATTTTCATGTTCCTGGTGACTGCTTTTGTGAAAGTCACACAGCCTGACAGAGTAACAGATGCAAATCACAGGGGGGAAGGGATTCCTACTAGATGAGAAGAAAAAAGTGAGAAACTAAGAGAATTATCATCTCTCAGTTCTGAGGACCATCCTATTCTTATTTTTCTTTTTTATTTCATTCTAGTTTGAGTTATATTTCTTTTGTAGATGAAGGAGCCCTAACAACTCAGGAATGATGTCTCAGCAAGGAAAACCATGATTCTTGAAGTCCGTAACCTCCAAGCACTAGGCAAAAGTTAAGAATAAGTACAACAAAATAAAAATAGGAAAAAAGAGTAAGTACAATAAATATAGGGAATATAGGGTATATTAGAAACAAATAATGAAAGCCTTTTCTTTCTTTTCTTTGTATTTTATATGATTCAGGGTTACTTTTTATCCTTAGTTATCTATTATATACCCTCTGGCTTCTCAAGTAACTCTTTAGTCAGTACAAAGTATCATCTACTTTAATTAAAATATCTATGTACTAATTCAAATTAAGTTGTTTAAGAGACCTCTACTATCACCCATAGAATAAACTTTGTTCTTCAAGTATACTATCAATCCCATTCCCACATCTCATACCCAAAAAAGAACTATCTTACTGGACTGGTATCCTTGCTAAAGTGGCATTGGTACCCTTTGCTTCTACTGAATGTTCAGCATCTCATCTTTTGTTACTAGTCTTTTGTGGATTTGGAAATTAATATAGACTTTCACACATTTCCCAAGGTTTTCCACTGGGTTTTAGCAGTATTTGTGATACCTCCATTTGTTGGTTGCTTAAGACTTAATGTCTGATTTCAGGAAGTCTACTCCCCCAGATTTTACTTGGATTAATGATGCCTTGCAAATATTTCCTCCTGGGAGCTCAAGCTACCCAGTCTTCTCTGAAGTCATACTATACCAAAGGAACCATGCTTTGTCTTGTTCTCTGTAACTCTAGAGATGCAGATTTTCCCTGGAATGGGTGATGCCTACAAGTCAGTCCAGATGTTTGGCATCTCCTTCAGTGGATGCCCTTGGCAGTTATTATCATTGATCTTGACTTGCATTTTGTCAAATTCACGCTATGATAAATAGGTTTCCAGTAACATGATTGGTAGAAATGTTTGCTTATCAACTCACTTATAAAATGTGTTCTTAGTTGAAATGGGGGGCAGTAGAGAATGATAGAAAGTCACCATCTGAAAAGATCTAAAAATCCTTGTGGATTAATACAGTCCTATTTGAAATATGTATTCTTAACCTATCTGGTGAAAAAGATACAATAATATGTATTGCAATTCTTAATATAGAGAGTCTTTTCTGGAGAAATTACAAAGTAATAGAAAATATGAGACACTGTAGTTAAATATAACAAAATACATTTTATATTTTTCATATTCATTTTTAAAAAATCACCTTTCTTCTTTAAAATGTTGTATAGACTCTACCACAGACATTTGATTATTTTAGATTCTCAGTTTGTAGTTATTTGATTTCTTTTTTTAAAGATATAGAATAGCCTTCTTCACCTGTGGAAGCAGAAGCTTCTAACCTTTGAACTGAATGAGATGGGCTTTTGTTTTTGAAGGTTTCTGCAAGCTGGTTGCTACAAAGTATTCCTTTATTGATTTTGAAGATGCTTTAATCAATAGTGTAAACCCTTCATACCTAATTTAAGCACTCCCCTTATAATTGCTTTCTACTTCTGTTTTTTTTTTTTTTTATTTCTTGCAGAATTTACCTCTAATGTATCCATTTTTACCTGTGGTTATAATGCTGGTCTTTGCATGTAAGTTATTCAATGGTATAAATTTGGCCTGACCAGCAGCTGTTACCATGGACAAAAGATGACTGTGGGATTCAGGGTTGCTTTCTACATAACATCCAGCTGCTGGAGTGGCTAGTGCTCAGTGGTTAGAACACTGATGACTCTTACAGAGGACTTGGGTTTTGTTCCCAGCACCCCCTTGGCAGCTGGATCCTTTGGAACTATCTGTTCTAGAAAATTCAATTCCCTCTTCTGGTCTTCTCAGCCATCATGCATACATACACATAGTGCACTGAGGTAGATACCGGCAAAGTATCCATAGACTTAAAAAAACTAAAAACACCCTTTCAATAATCAAGGGCTTGCCTACTCATCTTGCCATGGTTGCTGAAAAATCACAAAGAAAGAAAAAGAGATCAGAAAATATAGAATTTCCAAATTCATATAAAGTGCCTTTAAAAAAAAGTATAGACTTTAAAAGTATTAAAATTTAAGATCTAGCTTTATGATATCAATATAAATGTAAAATTCCATGAATAAGAATTTTATTGGACTCATGTACAAAATCTTCAATGAGTCTCCTCACATCTTCTGAGCAAAGCAAATGATGGCTTCTCCTGCCTTAGAATCTTTACTCATATCAAGTGAGAGACTGTTGCCAGGATGACAGCTGGATTTGAATGGCATAATGGTGGCATGGCTGTGGCTTTGGGCTGAGATTAGATGGTGTCAAAGAGCATAATGTATGTTCTTCACAGGATAGGTGGAAAGATGTCAAAGGATTGTGAACAAGGGTGTGGCTTGAAAAACTATTTGGCTGGCTCAAATCTGGGAGAAACTGACTACAGTGAAAGATGGAAAATAAACAAGCTAGTAAGAAGGCTTCTGAAATGAACCTCCTCCAATATCATAATAGTCACATATCATACCATGGTGGACTGTTACCACCCATTCCTACAACTAAGCCTGCAGATAAAGTATGCCAGACTGTTTTATTGGTTAATTGTTAGGTCAAGTGCATTTAGAAACATCTGTGGGCATTTGTGTTGTGTTTTGTCTGATAATAATAGTTCATTTCACATGAATCAAGATTTCAATGTTTATTCTGAATACTTTGCTTCCACTCAGTCCCTCATGGTATCTCACATGATCTAGGTTTCATGATCAGAGATATTGAAAATGGGAAATATTGAAATTTGGAGAGTCTGGGAGCTTAAAGCATAATAGCTCTTTGGCATTTTACCTAAATGCTGTTAAGTTTGACAATGAGTTTTTCCTTCTAAGGAATGCTTACAGTATTTCAGTTAGGGTTATGATAAATCTCAAAGCTTGGATGATAGAAATCAAGAATGTTAGCAATGATTGGACACAGTGTCTGAGGGGTTCAAAGATGACAAATTTTGCACATCGGCTCCTCCCTAGTTTATTTAAGAGATAATGATATTTGAGTCAGTCTCATGTAGTGATAATCCAAAGGAATATTTAGAAAAATGACTGGGGGGGAGTGTCCTCCAAGGGAGGGAAATAGAATATGTAGCAATGGAGAGGCAGGAGTGGGAGTATTAACTAGGGATGAGGATGGATGAAAGGGGTAAGAGAGGTGTCGATGTAACCATCCTTCACTGCTATTCTGTCCTTCCTCTCTGCAAGAGAGCTACTTCCGGTGTCCTATCTTTTATAAAGACTTTCTGTTCTTCTTTCTCATTGGTTGTAAACCCAGCCACATGACCTCCTGGTCACTTCCTGTCTGTACATACCTCCAGGTCTTCTGTGGTTGGTATTGAGATTAAAGGCGCATGTGTCACCATGCTGGCTGTATCCTTGAACACACAGACATCTGCCTAGCTCTGCTTCCCAAGTGCTGGGATTAAAGGCGTGCACCACTACTGCCCAGCTTCTGCTGCTGACCCCAAGGCAACTTTATTAATATACAAATAAAATCACATTTCAGTACAAATAAAATATCACTATAGACAGAGAATATGGAGAGGGACAACTAACACTGAGGAACATTTGAGGAGCTATATGGAAATCTTTCATTGTTGAAACCTCCTAAAATGTACACTTATTTGAAAGGAATATAGGTGGAGTAATTTAAAAAATGGGGATATGAATGACACAACCAGATATTTTTTTCCAGTAGTGAAAACTCCAGTGCCAGCAACAGGCTACATCTAGTTGGTTGTTGGGCAAGGGAGCCACATGGGGACCCCCAAACATCTCAAGGTATTGCCGAGGCCATTGGTTGCTCTCCACAGACTGACAGTATGGCCTGATAGCTGTGAAAATTACTATCTCATTGACTGTGAAAAATTCAAGATGGTGGCTAACTAGAGCCTTTATCCCTACTGTCTAGTGTTGATTTCTCCTGGAAGGTACTCTTCATATTACCAGAAGAGAAAGGTAAATACCAACCCAGCTACAACCCCTGTGATCTATATCTGTGACCTGCCTTCAGGCTATGCTAGTGCAATAGTGGCAAAAATTTCATGGGAGTAGCCAATCACTCATTGATTGGATTTAACTCCACTCCACCAGATGGAACTCCAGTCTTCCTCCTATCTCTCCATACCTATATATTAATATGTATTTTATTTCCCTTCATGGCGGGCTCCCCTCCCCTCAATCATCTTCCTTTGGGTGATTATTACATGAGCCTGAATAAAAGATCATTGTCTCCCAAATAAACTACAAAGGAAGCTGTGTTCAAAATGGCTCTTGTGGCCATTAATCTTTGACTGGATAGACTATGGGCCCATGGGAAATACAAATAGGACTCGTCTGCTAAAAAAAAAAAAAAAAAAAAAAAAAATGCCTACCAATAATGTTTAACTAGACCTATAGATATTTGCCTTGCTCAGCCATCATCAGAAAAGCTTCTTCTTGCAGTAGATGAAAACTAACATGAAAACTTACAACGGGACAAGGCGCACAAGTTAAGAGATTTTGGAGCACTCAGTCTTAAGTGGGATGTCTTCAACAAACCTCACGCCTCAGGGCTCAGAGAACTGTGCTGAAGAGGAGGCATAAAGGTCGAAAGAGTCAGAAGGGATGGAAACACCTTTTTCTACGCACTACAGGTCTGACACACATGTGAACGCACAGAGATTGTGGCAACATATGTAGAGCCTGCAGAGGTTTAATCCAGATGGGATCCCACCACTAAGAAGGGGAGTATACACAGGTTCCCAATCTAACCAAGAAGCAATCTGTAATTTCCACTTATTTACAAAGAAAAAATTCCTTTTCTCCAATGGATTTTCATTCGATATATTAGTCACAATTGAGGGTAGGCACCATGTCTAGCAATACACGGCAAAACCAAAATTAAAACAGTGGTGTTTTTGTAGACTTATTGTCTCATGTCTCATATTGCTTTGTTTGGGGATTTTTTTGTCTTATGGGTCTTTTCACTGAATATTACAGTTTTTTCTTTTTTTAGTTTTATGTGTATTTCTTTTACCCCTTCCTTCCTTCCTTCCTTCCTTCCTTCCTTCCTTCCTTCCTTCCTTCCTTTTTTCTTTCCTCCCTCCCTCCCTTCCCTCCCTCCCTCTCTCCCTCCCTCCCTCCCTCCCTCCCTCCCTCCCTCCCTTCCTTCCTTCCTTCCTTTGTTCTTCCCTCCCTCACTCCCTTCCCTCTCCTTGTTTCTTTGCTTTCTAAAGGGAAAGAGAAATAAAGGTCAAGGAGTTAGGTGGGTGTAGAGGGGAAGGATCTGGGAGGAGTTAAGGGAAACAGCGATTAGAATATATTATGTAAAATTCTTTTAATAAAATGAAATAGCATGATTGTTGGAACAGACAATAGCTGTGACTTTTAGTCACAAAGCCTATGGAGCTTGGTATTTCAATAGGAAGGAAAGCTTTAGAGAGACTTGTGTGGAATGATTCTCTCTCTCTCTCTCTCTCTCTCTCTCTCTCTCTCTCTCTGTCTGTGTGTGTGTGTGTGTGTGTGTGTGTGTGTGTGTGTGTTAGCTGTTAGCTGGCAAGGTACTGATTTTTGATGAGAGAAAACCAAAATCTTTTCAAATGACATGTCACAGACCTCAATTGCCCTGAAGAACTGTTTTTCATCTGGGCCAGAGTCTTCTTCCTTGCTTCCTGTTTAAGCTTCCAGTCCAGCTAGGGAAAATGAAATGGATCCTTTTCAGCTACCCTCCTCTCCTCGGTTCTCAGTATGCTAACACGAAGCCAACTAGTTTTTCTGCAGGAGAACTCTAAAGCAGGCCTCCATCTCAGTTCTTTGTACCTCAGCACCCACGTGCATGTTGAAGGAGCATAGATTTTTATAACGGCAGCTTGAATGCAGCTGTGTCTTTTCCAATCTAGGTCCAAGAGACAAAATTCAACATGAGATTTTTAGACATTCCAAGGCCCATCTGCCATGTAACCCACTTATCTTTGTGGCTGCAAGTTCTTTATTGATCCAAAATGGTGAGGGGTCGGGGGAGGCAACAAAGGGGAAAATGCAGGGGGAGAGAGAAGCCATAAATCCATTCTTTTGTTGTTCATCCAGCAGCATCTGTGAGCAATTGTCACAATTACTAGTCAAACTGTATTTGACTTTTTGCCAACATGAATTTTCCAAAAACCCAATGTAAACAAACTCTGCAAGTACTTCCTCATTTGCCAAGCCAGTAATTATTTACTTTGTTTGGGCCTAGCATTAATGTCAGTTCAGCTTTACAGCCTGTAATGTGTTTGTTAATGAAACTGTGAGGTCTAAAGCTACATATTAACCTTGCCACCCTTCAATTTTGAGCTCAATAAAGTTGCACCATGGTTTTGTAAACTCGTGTTGGGGGACAGGCAAATGATTAATTATATTTTTCCCCTTTCTTTTATCCAAGCAAATTGTTAATCTTTAAACCTGCCTTGCATTTTAAAGTTAACAAATTGAAATGCAGCCTCTGAAAGATATGATATGTAGACAAGTTACCCTGACTATTTGGATACTGTGTTTGGAAGTGGGGCTTGCATCGATGTGTGTTAATCTTGACGACTCTATGCATTTCTGGAGAGCTTGGGAAACACCTTAGGGAACTGGGAAGTCTCTGTTGGCTAGTAAAGCTATAGAACGCATGATTGGAATCTAGAAATCACTTTGTGGGCACTAAATCAACGTCAGGTGACTTGGGGACATTTGAGTAGTTCAGCTAAAAGGACAGTTCTTGCTCAGGGTGAGAAAGCCAAAAAGGGGGAAGCAAACTGAGAAGCCTAAGAATATCTATCTATCTATCTATCTATCTATCTATCTATCTATCTATCTATCTATCCATCTATGTTGGGCACGTTTCAATTGGTTGCAATCTGTGGTCCATGAAATACATACAGTGCACTGACTAGGGCCAGGTCAAAGCCCAGTTCTCACAGGACACAGGTACTGATGGAGAAAGAGAAGGGAAGAGAGTAATTAAGGAATAAACAGTCAAGTTAGTTCCAGACAAGAGTGAGTCTGAGACAGAAGGCTGAGACACGTGGTCATAGATGAAACCATGTTTGTTTAGATGATCAAAGAAGGTCTTTTCGAGAGGTAGACACATGAACTAAGACAGCTCTTATAAGAGCCCCTAAAAATGCCTATGTTTTCCAGAGAGCAGGAATAGCTCTTTGATGTTCATCAAGAGGAAGAAAGCCTGTGCTGGTGGTATACCTCATGAGCCTGAAGGACAAGTAGGGGCAGGTGAGTGGCTATGTGGGAGAGTATGAACTTGTGTATTCCCCAAAGCATGCTGAGTATAAAAGGAAATACATGATGGACTTTTAGAGCCACACCTTCTAGGAACAGGAATCCTTCTGAGCATTAATGAGACATCTTGAGGTCTTGATGTGCTTAGGCTAGGAAGGAGAAAAAACTAGGTCAAAGTTGAAAATTCCCTGGAAAAATACCATTTTTGATAAATGTCTTCATGATCACTGAATTTTCTCCTTTTGGGAAGTATCTGTAGACTTAAACATCTCAGAAGCTCTCTAAACTCTGGTTGATATGAAATGCAGTTCTGGGCTGTGGAATTGTGACTGACTGACCTGGATTAAAACTATGTCATGGGATCATGGCTACTTTACCTGATACTTTGCTGTAGTGGTAGGAAGGTGGGTGATTATTTTCTCCTTTATCTCTAGGAAGGTGTGAGTACCCTCCAACCCCCAACTACCAAAGGAATCATTTTGTTTAACATCAAAAACTGATGGTTGTATTTGATTATGTATCTCTGAGCTCAGAATGGTTGTTTTATTCAAAAATCAATATGAATTATGGAGAGAATCTAGCCTTTTAGTTGCACAGTGTAAGGATTTTATAGTTAGCTACAGTAAGGAAGGAAACCACAGAAGGCAATTTCAAGAAATCTTTCAGGAATTCTTTTTCTGGAGAAACACTTTACACTTAGCCATAGGAACTGATGGAAAAAAATGCACACATTGGACATTCTCAAAATAAATGGTGAGAAGGGAAATGTAAAGAATCTTATGAAAAATGTCAATTCCTTATGAAAAATTGTATCTTAACTGTCTTGTGTGCCTGGCGTCCTTACATTTGCATCTTGTGGATCTTATTTAACATATTTATTTTGAGGTAATCTTAGCTTATGAGCTAAAATTTTCAACTTGTCATACCAAAAATATTTTTTTTTAAACAACAATTCTCCAACCCTGATATACATGAATCATGAGCAGATCCTCAATGAGTGAAAAATTGGATTGGACTCTGAGCTTAAAGATGAAGGGAATAAACACATGCCCCAAATAAGCGTTTGATACTCTCAGTCTTATGTGTGGATGTTTTGTGCCTGGAGTGCAGGCAGTATTTGTTTACAGTGATTTGTGTTATCTGCAGGGACATTTTATTTGAGCTGGTATCCTGAATTCAAGCCAGAACATCTGTGTGTAAGGGCCTGTTCTCGAGTTGGCCCAAAGATGTGCCTTTTGGATGCCTTACTGGCAAAGAGGAAATTGGTGCTGATGTAAGCACACAGTCCATACAGGGAGGATGAGAAAGAAGACAATGACATGACTGACATGATGTGGGGGCAAAACAACAGCTGTGGCATTTATGGGGCCTGATAGGACTCTCTCTTCCAGCAAGCTTTGTTGAGATATAAAACCTAAAAAATTAAACTCCCTGGATTTGGGAGTAATCATAAGCAGGCTTCCCTATGGCTTTTGTTTCTTAAGCAAACTCTGAAAATCCTTAGCAATAGCTAAGTTTTTAGAGTCGACCTTTGTGATAGTGTTCACGGGAACATACGCAAAGCTGTTTCATATGATTTATGTCTGGGAGTTTGGACAGCTGCTACATGGAAAAGTGAAGTGGGCTTCTATATTATTGAGCCTACGCGCCACACATTTTCATGCATAAAAATGAACTATGCTACCCAGAGGCATGGGTAATGCTCAAGGCATCTCCATTTTCTTTCTTGGTCTAGCCTCTAAATCTCCCACCATTGTTTGCAGAAAATTCTCTTCTAAGTCTGCGATGACAATCAAGGTCAAAACTAAACTCAGCAGATTGTGAAGCTGAACAGTAAATGAATTTGAGTTCTTGTGAAAATTTGCTTTATGTTGACAACTGTGAATTTTTTAAAAAATGATTTTGATTTGAAGTACTTCCCATCTTTGTAAAGTTAGAAATCTAAAAAAGAGAGAAAGCTAAAAAATATCTAAGGAAGAAAAACAGAGTTAATGTTAAAATCTGTTTAACAAAAAAGTGTGTTTGTTTTTAAAATGCCATATAGAAACTAGTATGTCTATTATGAGAAAAGCAGTAAAGATAAAAATTAAAACTGACAAACTGGGGAGGTGGTTCCATTGGTAAAGTGCTTGTTAAGCAAGCATGAGATCCCACTCAAAAAAAATCTGAGCACACCGGGCCTGGAGAGATGGCTCAGCAGTTAAGAGCACTTGCTATCTTCCAAAGGACTCAGGTGTGAGTGGCTTACAACCATCTGTAATTTCAGATCCAGGAGAGCCAAAGACCTCTTCTAGCCTCTGTAGGGACCAGGCATACATGTGGTGCACAGACACACATTCAGGAGAAACATCCATACATATAAAATAAAATAGTTTAAAGAAATGCTTAGTGTGGAAGCATAGTAGCATTCATCTGTAATGCTAATGCTGGAGACTCAGACAGTAGAATTCCTAGGCCCACTGGCCAACTGGTCTAGCTGAATTGATGAGTTCTAGGTTCAGTGCAAGACCTTGCCCCCTAAAAGAAAGTAAAGACACTAGCGTAAGGCATTTATCATTGACCTCTGCACTCTACATTCGTGAGCTTATGTACCTGAACACATACATACATACACAAAAACATGTTCACATACATAAATAAACACACACACACACACACACACACACACACACATACACACGCACGCACACAGGTACACACACATGTATACAGGTACACACACCAGACTCAGGCTGTGCCTGTGGCAAGTTCGTTAACTGGCCATGTCTACATGCACATGCACATACTTGCATATACACATAGAATATTATATGTGCTAAAAGATGACATTGTTATTTATTTTCTGGTCAAACTGTGAAAATAAAGCCAATATCAGCCAAAAGAGTAGCATATTTTTCCGCTGAATATGAAGTGGTAGGGACCAAGGAATGAATTTTTAACATGGATAAACTATAATGAATTTTGTGGGTTAAATAATAATCTTAGGCTTGTGCATTCTTTGCTATCGGTTTCTCAAAATAATCTTTAATTATGGACATTAGTAATCTGTTATGTTGCACCTGTTCCTAAACATTCTGATTCTCTGCACCAGGCTCTGCTGACTCACCATGGGAGACCTTGCCTTGGAGGAGGTGGTAATGGGTGGTGGATTTGGAGAGAAGGCTGGGGGGAGGGTCAAGAGGAGGGAGGAGAGGGGGATCTGTGATTGGTATGTAAAATAAATAGAAAATTTCTGAATTAAAAAAGGATTCTGATTCTCTAACATCCAAGGGGAGTGAAAAGAACAATGTCTCAAAGGCAACAACTGTCCTCATGGATTCTTAATGCTTTCAATAATCTTCTTACCTATAACTTTTCAATTACAATCAAAACAAACAAATAAACAAAGAAACGAACAAAAACCTAGTTGTTTTCAGTATCAGTGATTCAATGTCTTTGACAAAAATATTTTTTTATTTATTGGGTAATAAATTAATTTACTTTGAAATTTATGAAAAATGTCAGTTGAGAACAACCAGACAAGTGAAGTTCTAGCTCATTTGCAGCCCATGCTTATGTATGTGCACACATTGACTCTGCCATGTATGTTCTCATAGGATGACTTGTGTTTAAAAGCCAGTACATCAGATCCAATCTGTAAGATTCATAGCCTTGCTATCACATCCCCTGTGGTGCACAACAGCTTTGTTTTTACCAATAACATGAGGCTGGGCTCCATTTTATTCTTCTCTACAGCTCCAGGATCTAACTTTACTGAAAGACATGAAAGCCTTCAAGAAAAAGGACCCAAAATGAAGAGTACAGGGTCAGTCATGAAGATAGTAGCAGCATAGGAACTCCAACATAAAGCATATTTTTGAAATGGAAGCAAACAGTTTCAGGTTCTAAGAAGTGTCAGTCTGGACAATAGAATCTACTGAACAGACAGAATTCAGGTATGAGATGCTGTTTATTGAGCTCTTAATTTGGATTGACATCTGTGTGTCAAATGCTTTTTATATAGTCTTTCATTTAATATGCCTAACCACTGGGATGACACAAAGGACAGAGTAGAATTTACCAAGAATGAGAAGACCACACTACAAGTTTCAGGGCAATTAGAAATGGGTAAGACAAGGTCTTTATCTGTATTAGTCTGTTCTCCATCAGTGTAATAAAAAGCTAAAGCCTAGAAAGTTGAAATGGGGAGCAGTGGGTTTATTTAGTTTATTGTTTAGAGGCTACAAGTATGAAACAACTTAGCTGAGGCTCAGCTGAGAGTCCCTGATCATTGCCTGCTGACAGCAATGGTGGGGACGTGTGTATGTTGGCAGGTGGAGTCACATTTTTAAACATGAAGCCTGAGGGAGACTGGGGTAGCACACTCTCTTCTGAGGGTCTGGTCCTCTTTGAGAAGAAGACCTTACAGGGAAGCACCTGTTAAAAGTCCAACTCCCATCATCACACTGATAATGAAGCTAACTCCTGAACCACTGGAGAACAAACAACATTCAAAGAACAGCACTGGTCTCAAGGCCTTAAAAGAGAACTTCTCACTTATAAGATCTAGGTTAGTCAGAAACTGCATCAGCTTATTAGAGAATAAGCCAGCTTTTAGTGAACCAAGGAGGAACATAAGCCAAGGAGAAGAGCAGAAGGTTCTGTGTGTTCTAAGAAGTATGGAAACAGAAAACTACCAACCAACCAACCAACCAACCAAACAAACAACAATCAATCAAACAAACAACCAAACAACCAATCAACCAATCAGGCAAACAAGCAAACAAACAAACAAACAAAAAAAAAAAAAAAAAAGAAGGGCAATGTATGACTTGGTGGCAATCAGAATTGTATGAAGATTTTCTTTTTACCTTTCTTTTCTTTTTCTTTTTTAAAAAATTCATCTATTTATTTTGTATCCCAGCCACAGTTCCCCTCCCTTCTTTTCTCCCAGTCTCCTCCCTCACTCCCCACCCCATCACCTTCTCTTCCATCTCTATCCAGGAAAAGGGAAGGTCTCCTGTGAGTATCAATAAAACATGGCATATCAAGTTGTAGTATGACTAAGTACCTCCCCATGTATTAAGGCTGGACAAGGCAACCAAGTATGAGGAGTAGGGTCCCAAATGCCAGCAAAAGAGTCAGAGATAGCCCCCGTCCCACAAGTGGACCAAGTTACACAACAATAACATATATGCAGATTACCTAGGCCAGTCCCATGCAGGTTCCCTGGTTGTTGGTTCAGTCTCTGCAAGTCCCTATGAGCCCAGGTTAGTTGATTGTGTGAGCCCTCCAGTGGTGTCCTTGATCTTTCTGGCTCCTACACTCCTTTCCACCCTACTCCTCCCCTCCCCTTTCCCCTCCAGATTCTGGAACTCTGCCTAATGTTTGGTTGTCTCCCTCTGATATGTAGTTCCCAGTGATCAAACTTGGGCCACTAGGATTTGTGGCAAGAATCTTTATTGGGTGAGTCTTCTTGCTATCCCCTAAAAACCTACTTTTTAAGATAATTTCTTCATATGTGTGCTCATGGAGCCTGGAGGTTGACACAGACGTCTTCTTTAATCCCTTACCACCTTGTTTTTGAGTAGGGTCTCCCATTGAACCAACTGCTCACCTAGAACTCACCCATACTGCTAGACTTAAGGCAGCAATCACCAGGAAGCCTCCTGCTTCCACCTGTTTCCAGTGGGTATTTCAGAGGTATGAGACCACAACCATATATCACATTCTGGTCCTCACACTTGGGTAGCAAGAACTTTATTGACTAGATCATTGCCCTCACACTAAAACCAGTGTTTCTTAATGCTTATTTCTTTTCATGACACTTTATGATTTGATCTTAAGGAGAAAGACAATAAGTTTGATGGATTAGTTATATATTATTGAATAATGCCCTACTATTAGATACCTTTGTAATTCTAGATTTTTATATTATAAATGATTATACAGCTTATCCTTAAAGTACTAGGGGTGAATTGCTGAGACAGAATGTCTACCCCATTTTGTGGCCTTGGTGAATTGTTCCTGACAGGTTTCTTTGGGTGTACTGATGCACACTGTCACCAGTAGAATGTGAACCTGATTGTTGTTTTTGTCCAGGCTAATATGGGGGATACACATTCTAAAAGTTCATTTCAGTATCAAGTTATATTCACACCCATTTCTTTAGGATCCTGATTTGAACCTTTTTTTTGCAGTTAGGCAAAATTCCTTCTCTGGCTCTGTCTGTGCCCTATGTTGGTTATGCTCATATGTGCTTGTATGTGTGCATGCACTTGTGCATGCATGTGTGTGTGTGTGTGTGTGTGTGTGTGTGTGTGTGTGTTGTAGCCTAGAGATTTGCTGCTCAGAGTCTTATAAATATGAGCCATTTATGAAGTGATTAAATTCTGTAATATTTTTCTATTTTCACTCACAATATACTTTATAATGACTTTGACCCACATATAAATTTTAGTGTTTTGATGATTCTAGCCTTTTCATTAGGTTTTAACCTTGTTTACACACACACACACACACACAGACACACACACACACACACACACAGACACACACACACATATATCAACTAGTATATTTGTGGTTTCACAGCTTACTTTGGAATCCTGAAAGTCTACAGGATTAATTCTGCTGTTTGCTGTAAGGCTAGAGAATGAATTTCAGTTTACTTTTAAACCTGACCATTTGCCAATATGCTTCCTTTAAAAAATGAATTATTTTTGGTCCTGGAACCCCCACTCATCATTGCTGCAGTTTTAGGCCAATAGGAAAGACTCCTGTGGGTAGGCTTCCCCACCAACACACCCCCTCCAATGCTGCAATCTACAAGACCCACTTCCTACCCCAAACCCACCCATCACCCTGTGACCTCAGCAACTTTCTGAGACACAGAATCCACCTGCTCTGATTGGACCAAGAGCTACAATTGGACCAAGAATAGCCCCCTGAGATATAGACACAGTAAGCACAGACTGGACCAAGAGTAGCTCCTTCAGATGTAGACACCACTTGTACCTATTGGAGGAAGAGATAGGTGGACGCCAGTGCAAAAATATATACAACAACATAAAGAGCAATATGGCACCACCAGAACCTAGCACTTCTACAATAGCAAGACTTGAACATCACAATGTTAAAGAAGCATAGGAAAATGACCTTAAAATTAACTTTATGAAGATGATAGAGGCCTTTAAAGAAGAAAAATATCCCTTAAAGAAATTGAGGAAAAGACAAACAAAAAATTGGAAGAAATCAATTAATACCTTAAAGAAAGCTGAGAAAACCAAGGAAAAGCAATTAATAAGGTGAAGGAAACAGTTCAAGACCTGAAAATCGAAATA
The DNA here is from genome assembly GCF_903995425.1 of Onychomys torridus. NCBI lineage: Eukaryota > Metazoa > Chordata > Mammalia > Rodentia > Cricetidae > Onychomys > Onychomys torridus. The sequence continues at coordinate 89,389,145 of NC_050446.1, read as the reverse complement.
GAAGCAATGAAGAAGACACAAACAGAGGTAATGCTAGAAAAAGAAAATCTGAGTAAATGAACAGGAACTACAAATGCAATCATAGCCAACAGAATACAAGAAATGGAAGAGAGAATCTCTGGTGTGGAGGAGACAATAGAAGAAATAGATTTGTCAAGCAAAACACTAAAGCCAAAAAAGTCATAATACAAAATGTCTAGGAAATCTGGGACACCATGAAAAGGCCAAATCTAGGAATAATAGGGATTGAAGAAGGAGAATTACCAACTCAAAGGCACAGAACATATATTCAATAAAATCATAGAAGAAAATTTTCCCACCATAAAGGAGGAAATACCTATGAATATACAAGAAGCTTATAGAACACCAAATATATTAGACCCCAAAAAAGTCCCCTTGCTACCTAATAATTACATCACTAAACATATACAATGAAGAAAGAATATTAAAAGGACCAAAGGAAAAAGGCCAAGTGACCTATAAAGGTAGACTCATCAGATTAACACTCAACTTCTTAATGGAGACTGAAAGCCAGAAGGTCTCAGACAGACATAATGTAGACACTAAGAGATCATGGATGCTAGCCCAGACTACTGTACCCAGAAAAACTTTCAATCACCATAGACAGAGTGCACAAGACACTCCAACACAAAATCAGATTTAAATAATGCCTGTCCATAAATCCAGCCCTACAGAAAGCACTAGAAGGAAAACTCCAACCTAAGGAAGTTACATGTGCCCACAAAAACACAGGCAATAGATAACTGCCCAGCAGTCAATCCCAAAGAAGGGAAATACACACACACTACCACCAAAAGATAACAGGAATTAACAATCACTGGTCATTAATACTCTTAATATCAATGGACTCAATTCACCCATAAAAAGACATCCATAAAAAGGGTAAAAGAATGAATATGAAAACAGGATCTATCCTGTTGCATATAAGGAACACATCTCAGCCAGGCTGTGGTGGTGCACGCCTTCAATCCTGCTTCTTGGGGAAGTAGAGCCAGGAGGATCTCTGAGAGTTCCCGGCCAGCCTTGTCTACAGAGTGAGTTCCAGGAAAGGTGCAAAGCTACACAGAGAAACCCTGTCTTGAAAACCAAAGCAAAACAAAACAAATCAAAAAACAAACAAAGAAACAACCACACTACAACTTCAAAGATGGACAGTACTTCAGAGTAAAAGGCTGGGAAAATACTTTCCAATCAAATAGATTTAAGAAGCAACGTGGCTGAGCAAAATGTCCCTGCATAAGCCCCAGGTTCCAAACAGCCAGCTCATGCACTAAGGACAGGTCCGAGTCGCATTGCCTGGGTGCCTCCCAAACAGTTGAAGCTATTCAACTGTCTCACTTATCCAGAGGGCCTGATCCAGTTGGGGGCTCCACAGCTTGTGGTTTGTAGTTCATGTGTTTCCACTAGTTTGGCTATTTGTCCCTGTGCTTTTTCCAATCTTGGTCTCAACAATTCTCACTCATACAATCCCTCCTCTTTCTTGCCAATTGAACTCCCGGAGCTCCACCTGGGGCCTGGCCAAGGATCTCTGCATCCACTTCCATCAGTTATTGGATGAGAGTTCTAGCACATCAGTTAGGGTGTTTTGCCATCTGATCACCAGACTAGGTCAATTCAGGCTTTCTCTTGATCTCTGCCAGTAGTCTACAGTGGAGGTATCTTTGTGGATTTCTGGGGAACCTCTCTAGCACTTTGCTTCCTATTCTCATGTGGTCTTCATTTATCATGGTATGTCTTGGGGGAGGTGACTGGACCTGCCTGGACTGAATCTACCAGATTGAGCTGAATCCCCAGGGGAGTCTTTGCCCTGGAGGAGATGGGAATGGGGGATAGGCTGGGGGAAAGGTGGGGGCAGGGACAGGAGAGGGGAGGATAGAGGAACCCATGAACCCATGGCTGATATGTAAAATTAAATTAAATTTTATAAAAATACTTTAATAGTCTTATAAAAATACTTTAAAAATTAAAAAAATAAAATAAAAACACATTGGTGAACTTTAAAAAAAAAGAAGCTACAGCAGGAATCTTAAAATGTCATATTAATAAAATCAAACCTGGGCCAGTTGTTGGGGTGAATGCTGGAAGATCAGAAAGACAGATACTGCACCTTGCCAGTTCCTTGGCTGGTCTTGTTTCCTCAGACTGCAAGCTTCTGTGTCCTCATCCCAATGGCTCTCAGCTGAACTGTGCTGCTCCAAAGCCTATAAGCTTAACCAGCCAAATGCTTAAGTAGCCAAATGCCTCTAGTTTCTGGTCATCAAGCCTTATATATCTTTCCCTTTCTGCCGTCACTCCCTGAGATTAAAGGCTTGCTTTCTGGGATTAAAGGCATGTTTCTCCATGCTGGCTGTATCCTTGAACACACAGAGATACGCCTAGCTCTGCCTCCCAAGTTCTGGGATTAAAGGCATGCACTACCACAGCCCAGCTTCTGCTATGGCTTGCTCTGGCCCATTTTCTAGCCACTGTTTTTGGGCTCTGTATCTAGTGGCTGGCTGTTCTCTGACCCCAGATAAATTTATTAGGGTGCACAATATATTGGGGAACACAATACCACCACAGGTGTAGCTTTCCTAATACCTAATAAAATAGACTTCAAACTAAAATCAGTCAAAAGAGATGGAAGGACATTACATATTCATCACACGAAAAATTCACCAACATGAAGTCTCAATTCTAAACAATTATGCCTGCCCCCAAAATGGCATGCACATATATAAAAGAAACATTGCTACAGTATAAATCACACATCAAACGCCACACACTGGTAGTGGGAGACTTCAACACCCACTCTCACCAATGGACAAGTCTGAGAGACAGAAACTTAACAGAGAAATAAGGGATCTAGCAGATATTATGACTCAAATGGACTTAATAGATATCTATACAACATTTCACCCTAACACAAAATAATATACCTTCTTCTCAGGACCCCATGTGAGGTGGGTAAGGCTGAAAACACTGGGCCATGCCTTAAATAAACAAAGTGCTGTGACATGCACAGAGAGCACTCTGGCCAGAGGAATCTTGATCCATAAGATCCAAACTGAAAGATGATGATATGCAGCCTAGAGACAACCAAGAAATGCCACAGCAGCTAGAAGAAATATCCTGTCAAAAAGCCACATATATAAACCTCAGCCCTTTATTTAATAAATGAGTGCTTGTTTATAACTCTCAGAATCTGTGCCATTGATTCTGTGTCTTCTCACCCCCTTCCCCCAAGGATACTCAGGCCAGTAGAGCCAGAACAGCAATACCCATGGAACCTTCTTTAAAGTCAACCACATTCTCAGTCACAAAGCAAATCTCATCAGATACAAAAAAATTGGAATAACCTCCTGTATTTTATTGTACCATCATGGCTTAAAGATGGATTTCAACAAAAACAAAAATTACAGAAAGCCTTATGGAAACTGAATAATGCTCAACTGAATAATGCATCACTGGGTCAAAGAAGACATAAAGAAAGAAATTAAGGTATTACTAGAACTCAATGAAAATGAATGTACAACATACACAAACTTATGGGACACTATGAAAGCAGTGCTAAGAGTAAAATTCATAGCATTAAATGCCCTTATAAAGAAGTTGGAGAAATCTCTCACTAGCAATTATCAGCACACCTTAAAGCTCTAGAACAAAAAGAAGCAAACTCACCCAGGAGGAATAGACTCCTGGAAATATTCAAATTGAGGGCTGAAAGCAGTAAAATAGAAACAAAGAGAACAATACAATGAATCAATGAAACAAAGAGTTGGCTCCTTGAGAAAATCAAGAAATAGACAAAGCTTTATTCAAACTAACCAAAAGGCAGAGAGAGAGAGAGAACATCCAAATTAACAAAATCAGAAATGAAAAGGGAGACATAATGACAGACAAGGAAATCCAGAGAATCATTAGGTCATACTTCAAAAACCTGTACCCCACAAAATTGGAAAATCTAAAAGAAATGGATGATTTTTCTGGATAGGTGCCACATACCAAAATTTAATCAAGACCAGGTAAACAATTTAAATAGACCTATAACCCCTAAGGAAATAGAAACAGTCATTAAAAGCCAGGGGGTGGTGGCACACCCCTTTAATGCCAGTACTCGGGAGGCAGAGGCAGGAGGATCTCTGTTAGTTCGAGGCCAGCTTGGGCTACCAAGTGAGTTCCAGGAAAGGCACAAAGCTACACAGAGAAACCCTGTCTCGAAAAAACAAACAAACAAACAAACAAACAAAAAACAACAAAAAAGAAAGAAAAAAAAAGTATCCCAACCAAAAAAAGGCCAGGACTGGATGGCTTCAGAGCAGAATTCTAACAGATTTTCAAAGAAGAGCTAATACCAATACTCTTTGAATTGTTCCACACAATAGAAACAGAAGGAACATTACCAAACTCTTTTTATGAGGATATAGTTACCCTGATATCCAAACCACACAAAGATGCAACAAAGAAAATTACAGACCAATCTCCCTCATGAACATTGATGCAAAAATACTTAATACTGGTAAACTGAATCTAGTAACACATCAAAAAATTTACCCACCATGACCAAGTAGTCTTCATCCCAGAGACCTAAGGATGGTTCAACACATGAAAATCTGTCAATGTAACACATCATATAAACACTGAAAGAAAAAAAATCCCACATAATCATCTCATTAGATGCTAAAAATCCAATTGACAAAATCCAATACCCCTTCATGATAAAGGTCTTGGAGAGATCAGGGAAACAAAGAATATACCTAAACATAATGAAGGCAATTTACAGCAAGCAGGTATCAAACTTTAAAATAAATGGAGAGAATCTCAAAGCAATTCCACTAAAATTAGGAACAGGACAAGGCTGTTCACTCTTTACATATCTGCTTAATATTGTACTTGAAGTTCTACCTAGATGAACAAGAAAACAAAAGGAGATCAAGGGAATACAAATTGGAAAGGAAGAAGTCAAACTTTGGCTAATGGCATACAATATGAAAGTATACATAAGTGACGCCAAAAATTCTATCAGGAAACTCCTATGGCTGATAAACACCTTCAGTGATGTGGCAGAATACAAGATTAACTAAAAGAAAAAAATCAGTAGATCTCCTATATACAAATGATAAAGGAGCTGAGAAAGAAATCAGAGAAACATCACCCTTTACAATAAGACAAATAATATAAAGTATCTTGGGATAATTCTAACTAAGCAAGCAAAAGACCTATATGACAAGAACTTTAAGTCTTTGAAGAAAGAAATTGAAAAAGATATCAGAAAATGGAAAGATTTCCCATGCTCTTGGATAGGTAGGATCGACATAGTGAAAATGGCCATCTTAGGAAAAAGCAATCTACAGATTCATTGCAATCCCCATCAAAATCCCAATACAATTTTTCACAGACCTGAACAGATCAATACTCAACTTCATATGAAAAACTAAAAACCCAGGATAGCTAAAATAATCCTATACAATAAAGCAGCTTCTGGAGGCATCACCATCCCTGACCTCAACCTCTACTATAGAGCTATAGTAATAAAAACAGCTTGGTATTGGCATGAAAATGGACATGTGGACCAATGGAACAAAATTGAAGACACTGATGTTAATCAATACACCTACAAACAACTGATTTTTGACAAAGAAGCCAAAACTGCACAATGAAAAAATGAAAGCATCTTCAACAAATGATGCTAGCATAACTGAATGTCCACATGTAGAAGATTTTGAATAGATCCATATCTATCACCATGCACAAACTCAAGTGCAAGTGGATCAAAGACCTCAACATAAATCCAATTACACTGAACCTGATAAAAGAGAAAGTAGGAAGTAGCCTTGAATACCTTGGCACAGGAGGTTACGTCCTAAATATTACACCAGTAGAACAGACACTGAGAGCAACAATTAATAAATGCGACCTCCTGAAACTGAGAAGCTTTTATAAAGTAAAGGACACAGTCAATAAGACAAAACAACAGCCTATGGAATGGGAAAAAATCTTCACCAATCCCGCATCTGACAGAGAGCTGATCTCCAACATATATAAAGAATTCAAGAAACTAGACAACAAAATAACAATCCATTTATAAAATGGGTTAGAGTTAAACAGAGCATTCTCAACAAAAGAATCTCAAATGGCTGAAAGACATTTAAGAAATTGCTCAACATTCTTAGTCATCAGGGAAATGCAAATCAACTCTGAGATACCATTTTCTAACTGTCAGAATGGCTAACATCAAAAACACTGATAAAAACTTATGTTGGAGAGGATATGGAGCAAGGGGAACATGTCTCCACTGTTGGTGGGAGTGCAAACTTGTACAGCCATTTTGGAAATCTCTATGGTGGTTTCTCAGAAAATTGGGACTCAATCTACCTTAAGACTCAGCTATACCACTCTTGGATATATATACCCAAGGAATACTCAATTATACCACAAGGACGCATTCTCAACTATGTTCATAGCAGCATTATTCTTAATAGCCAGAACCTGGAAACAACCTAGATACCCCTCAACCAAAGAATGGATAAAGAAAATGTGGTACATATACACAATGGAGTACTATTCAGAAGCAAAAATACAATGATATAATGAAGTTTCAAGCAAATAGATGGAACTAGAAAATATCATCCTGAGTGAGGTAACCCAGGCTCAGAAGTACAAACATGGTATGTACTCACTCAAAGTGGATACTATGTGTAAAGCAAAGGATAACCAGACTACAACCCACAGCTCCAGAGAAGCTAGCTAGCAAAGAGGACCCTAAGAGGGATGCATGTATCACCCTGGGAAGGAGAAATAGATGAGATCTCCATGAGTAAACTGGGGATGAGGGGGCAATAGAGGGTAGGGACTGGGGGATGAGAACATAAGGGAAAGGGATGGTCCAGCTGGAACAAGGACAGTGTGGAAGAGCAAGGAAAGAGATACCACAATAGAGGGAGACACCATGGGGATAGGGAGAAACCTGGTGCTAGGGAAGTTCACAGGAATCCAAAAGGATGACCCCAGCTTAGACTACTATCAGTAGTGGAGAGGGTGCCTGAACTGGCTTATCCCAGTAATCAGATCCATGTATACCCTGACTGATATAATAGAGCCTTCATCCAGTAACTGATGGAAGCAGATGCAGAGATCCACAGCCAAGCATCAGGCTGAGCTCCAGGAGCCCAGCTGAAGAGAAAGAAGAGGAATTCTATGAAAAAGGGGCATCAAGATCATGATGAGAAAAACTACAGAGACAACCAAACCAAACTAGTGGGAACTTATGGACTTTATACCAACAGCTGGTCTGGACTAGGCCCTCTGCATAAGCTAGATAGTCATGTAGCTTAATTTACCTAAGGGGCCCCCTGGCAATAGGATCAGCATCCATCCCTGGTGCATGAGTTGCCTTTTTGGAGCCCACTATCCATGGTGGGACACCTTGCACAGCCTTGATGCAGAGATAGGGGCTTAGGCCTGCCCCAACTAAATGTACCAGGCTCTGCTGACTTCCCATGTGAGGCCTTACCTTGTTGAAGGAGGGACTGGGGGTGGCATGTGGAGGGGGGAAAGGCTTAGGAGCAGGAGGAGGGAAGAAAGAGGGATCTGTGGTTGGTATATAAAATGAAAAAAAAAGTTTAAAAAAGAGCATATGATGTCATGGGAACATTTGAGATGTTCTTGCAGGTGAAAAAGGAAGAATGCAAGATTATTTAACTTAGAAATATAATAAGGCAGTTTGAAAATCAGAAAATACAATTAATTATTAACAAAGTAATGTTTTAAAAACATGATTAAAAATGAGAGGTTTTGATTGCTCTCAAGAAAAATGAATTATCTTCTTTACTTTTTATTAGAATCTGTTCTTATGAATTGTTCTGGTTCTAAATATTTATTTATTTATTTATTATTTAATAATTTAATTTAAGTTAATTTTACATATCAGCCACAGATTCCCCTGTACTCCCTCCCTCCCTTCCCCCCCGCCCTACCCCCCCACCCTCCTCCCAATTCCCCCCCCTGTTCCCATCTCCTCCAGGGCAAGGACTCCCCTGGGGATTCAGCTCAGCCTGGTAGATTCAGTCGAGGCAGGTCCAGTCCCCTCCTCCCTTCACCCAGGTTGAGCAAAGTGTCCCTGGATAGGCCCCAGGCTCCAATTAGACTCCACAATAGACTACTCGTAATGGTCAAGAGAAAGCCTGAACTGACCTACTCTGGTGATTGGATGGCCAAACACCCTAACCGTCGTGGTAGAACTCTTATCCAATGACTGATGGAAGTGGATGCAGAGATCCATGGTCAGGCCCCAGGTGGAGCACCAGGAGTCCAATTGGTGAGAAGGAGGAGGGATTGTATGAGCGAGAGATATTGAGACCATGATCGGAAAAAGCACAGGGACAAATAGCCAAACTAGTGGAAACACATGAACTATTAACCAATAGCTGAGGAGCCCCCAACTGGATCAGGCCCTCTGGATAAGTGAGACAGTTAATTAGCTTGAACTATTTTGGAGGCCCCCAGCCAGTGGGACTCGGACCTGTCCTTAGTGCATGAGCTAAATATTTATTTTTAAGGATTGTGTCCACTGTTTTTTTTTTTTCTTTTCTTCAAAATAGGGTTATCTGTGTAGCTCTGGATGTCCTGGAACTCACTATGTAGGTACAAGCTGGCCTTAGACCTGGAGATCACCCTGCCTCTGCCTCCCAAGTGCTGAGATTAATGGCATGTGCCACCATTGCCAGGTGTATCTGCTATTTCTTATAACAATGCTACATAGTTTGTTTTATTGTAGATTTACCATGTCATATCAACAAGATTTCTCATGTGCAATTTCAAAAGTTTTGAGATATTTAATATATTCACAGCACCAACTATCTCATAGTTGTCTTGATATTCATATCAAAGGAACAAGTTACTCATACATGCAGATGATCCTCCAGGCAGTGGTTCTCAACATTCCTAATTCTGTGACCCTTAAATACAGCTCTTTATATTGTGGTGACCCCCTAACCATAAAATTATTTTCATTGTTACTTCATAAATGTAGTTTTGCTACCTTTATGAATTATAATGTAAATCTTTGTGTTTTTTCAAATGGTTGTAGGGGACCCCTGTGAAAGTTTTGTTTTGACCTTCAAAGGCATCATGATGCACAGGCTGAGAATTGCTGCTCCAAAGTATTCTGTAAATTGGAAAAGCCAGGCAAAAGCTTATGATATGATGATGCTTAATTAAAGTTTTATCAAAGTGCAAATATATGGTGACAGAAAGATAAAGGAAGCCAGTTGTTTTATGTAGGGGATAAAGTATGGAAATGAGAACTGTGAGGATGAGGTGTGTTACCTTAAGAGTGGTAACAGTCAATTCACCCCACCAAGTAAGTGATTTTTATGATACATGATCAACATGTGGATGATTGATTGATAAATAAAACAATGATTGGCCAGTAACCAGACAGGAAGTATAGACAGGACAAAGAGAGAGAAGAGGTCAGGGAAGTGGGAGGCTGAGGTCAGGAGATGCTGCCAGCCGCCACCGTGAATACCAACATGTAAGATACTGGTAAGCCACGAGCAAGGTATAGATTTATAGAAATGGGTTAATTTAAGATTTAAGAACTAGATAGCAAGAAGCCTGAGCCATTAGGCCTAACAGTTTAAGTAATGTAAGTCTCTGTGTGTTTGATTGGGTTTGAGTAGCTATGGGACTGGTGGGTGAGAAAGATTTGTCCTGACCGTGGGCCAGGCAGGACCAGGAAAACTCCAGCTACATGTTAGTAAAGTTGCTATTGAAATGGAAAATAAAGCAAAATTATCCCTGTGCTGAAGCATGAATCTAATTAGTCTTATCAGTAAATTCCTGGAGTCAGATATTGATGGTGAAAACTGCAAAATCAGAGAAGCAGAGCAGCCAGCCACCAAAGACTTCTAATCTTCTTACTTCTATGATGTCTCAGACCGATTTGAGGGGTGTGGAGGGTGCTGTGACTCTATCTTCACCAGCCTTATATTCCTGTCTCCACCTTCCAATGCTGGGATTAAAGGCGTGCAACACTACCAGGCTTTGTTTCTGTTTTAGAATGGTTCCATATCTTGTAGTTCAGGGTGGCCTTAAACTCCTGATCTTTCTGCTTTCTCCTCCCAAGTGCTGGGATTAAAGGTGTGTGCCACTACTCTCTTGCCTTTATAGTTAACTAGTGGCTAGCTCTGCCCTCTGATCTCCAGGCAAGCTTTATTTGCCAGAACGCAAATAAAATATCATACAACACTCTGCTATGTTGGTAATTGTGTTATATATTAATTTCAGAATCAACATCTGATAAAGTCATAGTTTCTTTCTTTAAACATATTATTTATTTACAAGGAAATTTTTATGTCCTTTTTCTACAAATCTTACCATTTTCCTATTAATGCCTTATAATACTATATTTCTACTGTTCTACTTTTGTGTAGTTCCCATTGTTGATATATTTCCCCTATAAATTAGAATAACTGATTATTGTTGATGCAAACAGGAGTGTGCCTGATTTGTAAGTAGTCTGTTTCTAACAGTCCTGCTAATGAAATCATTGTTAGTTCCAACCTAAAATGTGTCAAGTGGTAAAAGTTATGTTAGCAATCTGACTGACTTCTGACCCATAGACTTCTGGATGACAGGTTATGGACGTACCACAAGTTGAACAAAACCATTGTGTGTTTCACTTTCCAAAGTTGTTAAGTCTCTACTTAACTGGATCCTAGGGACTTATGAACACAGCCAGAGGTCTCAGCTGGATCAGGAACAGAGTGGGAGAACAAGGAAAGAGATACCATGATAAATGAAGACCACATGGAAATAGGAAGAAGCAGAGTGCTAGAGAGGTCCCCAGAAATCCACAAAGATAGTGCCTGAACTGACCTACTCTGGTTATTAGATGGTTGAAAATACCCTAACTGCCATGATAGAACTCTCATCCAGTGAACGGTGGAGGCAAATGCAGAGATCCATGGCCAAACCCCAGGTGGAGCTCCAGGAGTCCAGTTTGTGAGAGAGAGGAGGGACTGTATGAGCAAGAGATATTGAGACCATGATTGCAAAAAGCACAGGGACAAATAGCCAAACTAGTGGAAACACATGAACTGTGAACCAATAGCTGAGGAGCCTCCATGGAACTGGACCAAACCCTCTGGATAAGTGAGATAGTTGATTAGCTTGAACTGTTTGGGAGGCCCCCAGGCAGTGGGACCAGGACCTGTCCTTGGTACATTAGCTGGCTTATTGGATCCTAGGGCCTATGCTGAGACACTTAGCTCAGCCTTGGTGCAGGGAGGAGGGGACTGTACCTGCCTCAACTGAATCTTCTAGCCTGGGCTGACTCCCCAGGGGAGACCTTGCCTTGGAGAAGGTAGGAATGTGGGGTTGGGTTGGGAGGGAAGGTGGAGGGGTGGAGGAGGGAGGACAAGGGAATCCGTGGTTGTTATGTAAAATTAAATCAATTATAAAATAAAAATATTTATTAAAAAGTAGTATATTTATTATGAATATTAGAACTTAAACCTTTGACTGGTCAACCTGGAAATTGAGTTCTAGAGTGAAGATTTTTCCAAGAGCATGCTTAGAGAATTAGCTCTCTAATAGGCAGTGATTAGCCTTTCACGGAATCAGAGGGTATGTCAAGGAATCATAAACAGAACCCTAACTATCAGGTAAATTAACAAACCATTTGACTGACTAGCACAGAGTCACCTACCATGTTGTAGATTATTAGCATGAGACAGATATTTCAGGTAACAGTTAATAAGCCTTTAGCCAGGAAATAAAGATTTTGTTTGCTTCTACTCAGTTGATGACATATTTTACAGTTATAAACAACAGTTTGCCCGAATGTATACTCTAAATACCATATCATGGCACATGGGAGAAAGTTAGAGAGGAAAGTTGTAGTAAACTCACGAATAAAGAAAGAAGGACGTGGAGTTAACGTGGATATGTGAAGCAGTGTGAGACTCAAAGTCAACACATACAGAAATTGGTAAAGCTTTGCAGAGCACATCTTTACTGCAGAAAAATTATGCCCTACAAAGTCAAAATGGCCATCTTAACTCAGCACTTCTGTCATATCTAATACATATTTAGAAAAAGAATTCTATGAAGTAAGTAGGAGGTCTATCTTATTACCATATTCTGAGCCCAATAAATTGTGTTATCTTGCAGCATATGTACTCCTGTATCTTTCAAAGTTCCAAGCAATAAAAAAAGATTCTGTAATATTTATACTGAGATGACATTTATTAAAAGGATATTGGAACAGGCTAATCTGGTTTGTTTACAAATATGGTAGCTTGGATTGATGAGATAGCTATGTGAGTAAAGTGCTCACCTCACAAGTGTGAAGACCTGAGTTCAAGTCCTCAGTACCCAGGTAAGTTCCAGGAAGGCTTGGTGGCTCCTTCATAATCCCAGTACTTGGAAGGTGGAGATAAGGGACCCTCAGAGTAATCTGGATAGCTAGACTAGCTGAATCAATTGCTCTGGGATCAAGTGGGAGACCTTGCCTCAATATATAAGATAGAGAACAATTGAAGAAGACACTCAGATGTCAACCTCCTATAGACACCTACACCCACACCAACACTCATTCCCCCTATACACACAAAGACATGTAGTATTCTTAACTAACTTTGAACCACTAGGTATGACAATGAAGGCAGATATCTTAGAATTCTACTGGATCTACCTAAATACCTCTCATTGTATGATAGTTACAAATGCTTCCCTGGTTAATTGGGAATATATCTCTGGTTAGTATTGTAGTCCTTAATATATAACACTTCCTTTTTGGCACAAGGAATTTGTGGAACATATTAAATATGTGGATCACACTATGGGATTTGTGAGACAGTGAAGGTGTACAGAGGTACAAAACCCTAAAACAATAGAATGAAAGCCAATTGGTATGTCTTGCATTGGCACAGACAGAAAGGTAATATGTAGCATTGTCAGCCATTTTTTAGGAGCTTGAAAGACTCAAATTAATCTAGGCTTGGGGTCGGTGGTGGTGGCAGATGGTCTCAGCAGATAAGGTAAAAAGGTGCTTAGCAAGCAATCATGGAAATGTGAGTTTCTGAAACTCACACAGTGGTGGAAGGAGAGAACTGACTGCATAGAGTTCTCCTCTAACCTGTAATGTATGCTATGACATGCATAGCCCCACACATCAGAATAATAAGGAGTTTTTTAATCCGTGCATCAACTCTTCTATGTTTCCTGGTCCCATTCTTCACATTCTTCTAGGAGGCCACCCTTTCGTCTACATAGTTACCAAAATCTTTCTCAGTAACAGAGACCTGTAGGTGAGAACTTCCATGAGATGCAAATATTCTCATGTTTGGGGTCTACCCTGAGACATATTTCTCAAATCTATTTGCCTCAACTGCTTACTTTTAGTCTAATCATGAGGAATGCTCCATGAATGTGTTGGAGGAAGTAGCTGGTTGGTAGAATTACATACCCACTGTGAGGAGGAGCATTCTGGAACATTTTGGAAAATTAGGTACTGCTTAGTTATACTGTCCATCACAATCACATTCAAAGCCCTGAATGAAGGAGAGAAACTTGACCACAGGAATTCAGATACATTTTAAAGATCTGAAGAATGCCTTCCTTTAATGCTTTGTTTTGGTGCAGGAGGAGGTACTTATTCTGTGTTCAAGGGTATTTTATTCATAAACCTTTCTCAAGATAGATGATAAATGTCAATCAATACCTAAACATTAATGCAAGAGATTCACTGAGAATTGTTGCACAGTAATGAATTATCATTTTATATAATGATGGATTGAATGTTAATATTCTTCTTAGAAATCTATTCTCATATTTGTGATTGATCAGTACTTCTTTCTTCTCACATTTAGTCAAGTTTTAGAGACAAAATGCATTAACATCATAAAACCACCTAAGAACATGCTCTGGTGTCATTTTCTAGAAACATTTGCAAAACATTGGTACTGTTCTTTTAAAATTATACCATTAATACCACCAAATCTTGGTGTTAGTCAGGGAAATTTTAGACAATACATGTTAGACATTCATGAGATAGTTTACTCTTCAAATTTTCTTGATTTTTTTTTGTGCTGATTTTGGTAAATGTATGTCTACAAATTTGCCAAAATTTGAAATTATTAAATATACTGACAATAACGGATATAGAATTTATTTATCTAATTTTCATCCTGTGATTTCATTATAAAATTTTGTTTTGCTTAGGTATAGCTACTTTGCTAAAACATTTAAAGAACCAGCTCAGGTGCCAGGTGCTGGTGGCACAGGACTTTAATTCCAGCACTTGGGAGGCAGAGGCAGGTGGATCTCTATGAGTTTGAGGCCAGCTTGGGCTGCAGAGTGAGTTCCAGGAAAGGTTCAAAGCTATGTAAAGAAACCTTGTCTCAAAAAAAAAAAGAACCAGCTCAGGGTATAGTTGATCCTATTTATTATATTTTGGCTTTTACTTTATCAGATTCCTTTGCTGTTTCCTTTTACTCTTCTTTCTTAGTTTTACTTTGTTGTGCTTTTTCTAATTTCTTGAAATGGGCATGTAAATCATTGACATTCATGCATAATTTTAAAAGTTTAAACTCAATTAAGATTTTAAAGTTTATCTACAAATACCATAAGCAGCAGAGCATGAATTTTGACATGCAATGTTTTTATTATCACTAAATTGGAAATAGGATGTGTTTCATTTTCTATTTCATGTAACATAAAATAATATAATGATTACACAGCTATCTGCTGATCTTTCTAGCTTAATCATGTCATGATAAGAAGAACAAACTGAAGTATTTTGTGGTCATTGGATACAAAATTTCTAGTGATCCTATTAAGTTAATGCTTTTGAACATGGTGTTCAGATTTTCTATATTGATATTGAATGTTTTTCCTGTTTCTCTTATCTATTACCCCAAAGAGATTAGCTCTATTTTTCCTTTTTCCTCTTTTACTTTTTTTAGTCATTTGTATATTTTATTAATAGATGTAGAAACTGTAGATCTATCCATCTTCCTATTACAGTGGACACTTGTCATCATGAGGTAGATATTCATCGTTTTTGAAGTGATACGTCTTGCTTTTCCTCAATCATTGTAGGTATTCTGTTTTCTGATGCTGACATTATGACAGCTTGTATATGTATATATTTGTGATATGTGTACTTATAATTTTAATTTGTCATTGTATACATGCCTTAATTTGTACAGCCCATCTTTGCTTATGTATCTATATGTTTTTATATATTTTATTCTAATTTCAATTGGCCAAGCCACAGTCATTTTACAATCTGATTTTCTCTTCATTGTCATATTTCTGGATTGACAGAATTTAGATGAGAGACACTAGAGGTTTTTTAAATTTTGAAAACAACCTGATTTTTTCTACTATGAAGAAATAGGCTATGGAAGAGAAGGAAAATAATCCAGGCTATGTATATCATGAGTCTGTTTGGATTAAAGTGAAATTATCTTTATCTTTTCAACTTCTCATTGAATAAGCTTCACATAATCTTCAAAGCTTAAAGTTCTCTTTTGTTCAGACATCTTTGAGGGATTCTGAGATGCTTGCCAGTGTCATTACATTAGCAAACTATAAGACAATAATTCAGGGAATTTTAAGACAGAATTCTTCATAGGACTAATTACTTGTGTTGCAATAAATATGAGCAGATGCTTATCTTCATTCATTAGAGAGAAATAAAGGTGTTCATTGTTTCACTTATACTCAAATGCCTATGGGCACCTACTGGTTGTCAGGTTGCCACTACAAATAGAAGAATTAAAAATATCCATGCTATGAGGTATAATCATGAGAAAAGTATTTAGCCCAAGTTACTTAAAAGTAAGACTGTAGAGCTATCCAGCAGTACATTCATGTGCATCAAAATAGTCAAAGACAGCACAGCCTAAATTTTTAACCAAATAAAATAGTCTATAATATTTGTAGCTCAGGTATTTGTAAAAACAAACAAGCAAGCAAACAAACAAACAGCCCAAATTGGGCATCATAGCATGTACCTGAGATCCCAGCTCCTGGACAATAAGAGTAGAAGGTAAGAAGTTCAATGTCATCATCAGTGCCTTAGTGAGTTTAAGCCCATCCAGGGTTACATAAAACCATGTCTCAAAAGACAAAACAAACATTGGGCCAGCAAATGAGATGCAGTTGGGTTCTCTTTCTCTATCATATACAAAATAAAATAACAAAATGATTAGATAGCCAAATGTGAATGAGAAAACAATGCAAACTTAGAAAGTATTATAAAGGAACAGATCATGTATTTTGCTTCATTAAAAAAATGTGAAGTTCAGAAGTATGAGAATCATGGCAGTAAAAACTGCTTGTCAGGCCATAAGCTGGAGTACAGTTGGGTGGCTGCAGTAGTTGGTTATATGCCTACACTGTACACCCCACAACCCAATGGTTACATCTTCAGTGGAGCTTGTAGGAGGTGAACATTAGAAGCACTGAAATCCTACTTATGGAAGAATGACTAGATTTATTACAAGCCAGTCACACAATGAAATATTACATATTAAAAAAAATCCTGGAATTGTGCACAACAACGTGGGTTTGCTTTTAAATGTAACAGCAACCCTGTTATATGCAAGAAACACTGTGTGAAAGAAAATGTGCCATATATCTTTGTTTCTGGAAGAAGAATAAGAAGATGGAGGATGAGGAGGAGGAGGAGGAGAAAGAGGAGAAGGAGAAGGAGGAGGAGGAGGAGGAGGAGGAGGAGGAGGAGGAGGAGAAGAAGAAGAAGAAGAGTCTTGGTTCTGCAGGAAAGGGAAGGATATTTTTATGGAGTTTGTAATGTTCTGTGCCAACTTGAAGGGGATTATGACTTTGAAATTTTATTTTTGTCATGCTGAATATTGAACTCTGAGCATTGTACATTCTAGGACCACTGAGCCACATCCCCCACATCCCCAGGTCAATGTCTCCCCATCATTTGTAACTCAATTTGTAGATAATATCTACTTGTATTTTTTCCTCTATTGTCCTCAGTGCAATGTACATTTACTCTGGACAGGCATCCCAATAACTGTTATGTGCCTCAAACTGCAAAATAAGCACAGATGCTAAATCTTTAAACTTTTTAGTCATTATTATTTAGAGTGTCTATATGTGTGCATACACACTTGTCATGGTGCATGTGTGGAAGTTAGAGGACAACTTTCTGAGGTCCCTTTTTACTTTCTACCACATGGGTCTCAGGGATTGAACTCAGATCATCAGGCTTGAAGGCAAGCAACATTACACACCAAGTCATCTCAATGGGCTTTATAATTACTTTTAACTTGTGCAACTACTTGGTGATTTTTTCTTTAAGCAAAATATATTTTACTTAAACAGATGAGACACAAACAAAATAAACTTGGTGAACTGACATACCCATCTGTACTTTTCCACCCTTTGGGGATGGAAAAGGAAGAGGACAGGAATGACCTCTGGCTGTGGAGTCTTTCCAGAAAGTGTGTATCATGGGCCTGGTCAGAGCTATGACACAGGAGAGACTCTGTGCTGATCACTCACTTATGCACACTTCTACTGCAGCATAGAGAAATTTCTCAGTGCACACTTCTTGTGATATTTAATGAGAATGGCTCCCATGGGCTCTCATATTTGAATGTTTAGTCACCAGGTGGTGGAAGTTTGAAAGAATTAGAAGAATTAGGAGGTGTAACTTTGTTAGAATATGTAAACATGTCATAGGGAAAGGAACTTGAAGTTTCAAAAGTCCACAGCAGGCCCAGTCTTTCCCTCTGGCTGCCTGTGGATTAGGATGTAAAGATCTCAGCTACTGCTCAGGCACCTGTCCGCATGCTACCATGCTCCCTATCATAATGGTAATGGACTAAGCAAGCTCCCAGTTAAATGTGTTGTTTTATAAGACTTTCTTTGGTCATGGTATCTCATTTTGTTCACAGCAAAAGAACATTGACTAAGACAATATTTGAATAAGTGACTCAATGCACAAAGCAGGGAATTTGTCCACAGTGCTGCTCCCTGAGACTGCTAACTCACTGAACTTCCCACAGAGCTATCTTGACTTCCCCGATACCTTCCTCATTATTAAAACACAATAAATACACAGGAACAATGGCTCTCAACTCTGTGGATTTTGGAATGACTTGTTCATCTTTTATGTGTAAGCATGTGTACATGTTACTATGATGGATCACTGCACACTTGTGTAAGTCTGAGGACAAGCTCAGGTGTTGGTTTTCACCACCTTGCTTGTCATGGGGATCGATGGTACCACTGTGTATGTTGGGCCCTAGCTGGCTGTGGAACTTCCCTAGTCTTCTTTCTCAACTTCCTGTCTCAGGTGGAAGCACTGGGATTGTGTATATATGCTACTGCATTGATTTTATGTGGTTTCTGGGGATCCAGACTCAGGCCCTCAGATTTGTGTAGCAAACTGAGCTGTCTCCCAACTTAGCCCCTGAAAAAGCTTTAAAAATCATCCATGGATTTGGAAAAAAACATCAGGAAATCAATTCATATCCAGGAATGACTGCATCCATCCACTGATGTGAGACCCTCTGTGGTGTTTTACTGTATAGTTTGCTGTATTACTCCAGCCACGATTGCTGAATAAACACTTAGTAGCTATGCTGAAGCATCATGCGTGCTGAACACAGCATCACACAGACACGTGGGAGTGCCTTTTCTGTTTCCACATGCTTCTGATCAGTTCCTGTAAGATACTCTGCATCCACCCACTTTCCACAGCTTGTCAATTACAAATTCCCATTCAGAGTGAAATGGCACTTCGTAGCAAGCAAATACATAATTAAGATTTACTTTGGTTCAGTGAAAATATGCTTTCTTTCTCAAGGAGTCCCCAAGGCTAGGCTCAAAGTAGACAAGTTTAGATATGGTGGATTTATCAGTAAATTTAGCCCAATTTAAGAGGCATGCCTTCAAATTTATAAAAGATGGTGCTTATGGGAGAGTCTGTAATGCCTTCAGCTTCAGGATTTTGGCAATCCATGCAGTTTACTCTAGCCTTGAACGTGAATTTATGTGAGAGAAAAGGAAAGGGCTGAGATTTTTTTTCTGGGTTTAACATCCTCCCTTTGACCGCAGAATAGTCCAGAAACTCACACAAGCAATTCCATATGGAGAGGAGGAATGTCTAGCCAAAACAAGTTGTTCGGCTTATTAGCATTGGGCTGAATAAGTCACTTGGAATATCTGGCATGACTACCCCACTTAGAAAGGAGAGATGCAAGGCTAACATTTGCCCTATTGTTCTTCCCTAGAGTTTCAGACAAGAAAACAAATGGTTAGTTAGGAGGCACTAGAGGCCACCGCCCCACAGTCAACTGTTTTCCCTGAACATTTGAAGAGGATCCCACAAGCAGCAACACAGATTTCTTTGCCCTTGACTGACTGCAGAGAGACAGGCACATCACACAGTCTTCTTTGTCATCTATTTTCACATCCTATCCTTCTTGGACAGGACTATCAAGTTGCCTTGGTGTGAATCTTGGCAGAAAACATCTCTTCTCTCTAAAGAATGTGAAATGCTGTGAACGGCAAAATAAATCGGCTTCCATGCCAAGCACTATCATAGAAAAGAAGATTTGCAGGAGAATAACAATACATTTTGAAGATCTCCTTATGACTAAATAAACTTGCAAGGTATAAGGAGTGAGAAATTGCATTCAGATTTAGTTGGTTTACATCTTTAGGTCCCCCCCCCCCCCCCGCAATGAGACAGGTAGAGTAATCTTCTGTTTCTAGTTCAACTACCAATTGCCCCAATATGCAGTTATTTTGGCTGCTTTTTGTCATCATCCAGACATATCCATGACTATCATCATAACAGACAAATCCATTATGGTCAATTTTCCCACCAACTTTTTCTTATTATATATTTTCTGATATCTTTCCTTTCCTCCCTCTTTCCCTCCCTCCCTCCTTGCATCCGCTCTCCCTCTTTCTTTCCTTCTTTTTTCTTTCCTCTCCCCTTTTATTAACACACACACACACACACACACACATACTTACTTTCAAATAGGCTTTAATAGGATCTTTAAAAATATTTCTGAACAATGTTAAAGACATGTGATATAAGACTCCATCATAAACATAGTCTATGAAATAATGGATTTACTCCCCCTTGAAAAAAAATCTTGACTACTAAAATGTCTAATTCTCCCTCTTTTCTCCTAAAAGTATTATTGACTATCTTTTAAGAAAGAACCTCCAGCAAGTACTTGTGTGATTTCTGCTGCTTTTAAAGTGAACCCAGCAGTGCAGCCACATGAAGACCCCTGAGAAAGTGCATGTGTTAAAACACATCCAGAAATGTTAAGTGACATCCATCCAACCCACCAAAACCCAGGATGCTGGATGACACTTTCAGGCAGCAGGGAAGAGAGCTTGTGGCAACCACCCACAACACAACTTATTTCGCTTGGTTGCAAAACACTTGCATGGTATGCAATTTGCCAATAATTACCCAGATATTTTGACGGGGCCTGGCTTGCATATTTGTAAATATTTGTGGTTGCTAAGTTACCAGCTATAGTTATTTGTGTTTATGTACCATGTCATTTAGTGGCAAAAGGAGCTGCTGTAGACTTCGCAGCAGGAGACTCCTACTTTCTAATGGGTGCCTTCTTAAGCAATTTCCAACAGCCATCTTTTAAAATGCATCTATATGGAAAATTCCAAACTGCTAAAAAGGTAGTGTGTTTTTGGTTTATTATGCTATTTTTTGTAGTGTATAGACTGCTTGTATGCATCAGATATCTATTCTTCTTTTATTTATTTGATTCAGCAAACATTTTTGCAAGACCCGGTCACACAGGTCCTATTCTCCTTTTGAGAATGTGTCCCAACTTCTTGGAGTATAATTGGAGAGATAAGATCTATCAAAATAACTCAAGTTCATGTATAAATGAATTGTCCATAACTAGTGGGGACTGAAATCTACTATCCACTCACATTGGAAATTGATATGGGGAACATTGCCCCCTCCCAAGCATTTCTAGGAGAACATAAGAAGTGCTTCTCGTAAGCTCAGATGCCCAGTTGTCAGCTCTACTCATTAGACAGATTCTAGCATTCCTATCTTTCTTTATGGGGCTTTCCCCTTGTCACTTTACTTTACTTTGCTTCCCCCCCCCCTGCTTTCCTTTTGCTCTTCTTTTCCTTTCTCTTGTTTCTTTCTAATGAAGCCCTTTCACAGTCATCATATTTACATACCTTCAGATATTCATTAATTTCCAGAATCCAAGAAAACATGTTCCATCTTTCTTGCAGTGTTAAGAAAGGACAGGATGCAAAGGTCTGGGCAGTCTCTCTCTCTCTCTCTCTCTCTCTCTCTCTCTCTCTCTCTCTCTCTCTCTTTCTCTCCCTCTCTGTCTCTCTGTCTGTATCTCTCTGTCTCTCTCTCTCACACAGAGAGAGAGAGACAGAGAGATAGAGATAGATAGATAGATAGATAGATAGATAGATAGATAGATAGATATGATGGTGAGGAAAAGAATACACAGTAACAAATGAAGGTAATAAGGTATCCCAGTTAGATTGCTGTTGCTGTGACGGAACAGTCCTACCAATAGCATCTTGGGGAGGAACAGATCACAGTCCGTCATTGATTGAAGTCAGGGTAGGACCTCAAGGCAAGAACCTGGAGGCAGGAACTGCAACAGAGGTTACAGACAAACACTTCTCATTGGCTTTCACTCCATGGCTTGCTCAGTTTGATTCCTTATATAACCCAGGACCATCTGCCTAGTATGGCAGGGCCCACAGTAGGCTAGATTCTCCCACATCAACCAATAATTGGTTAAATATCCCCATGGATTTCCCTACAGGCCAACCTGACAGAAGTATTTTCTCAAGTGAGTTTCCTTTTACTGAGATGACCTGAGCTTGTACCAAGTTGACAAAACCTTGATCAAAGTATAAGGCAAACATATTTCAGTGGGTTTAGATGTGATGACTGTGAGATATTTTGAAAGGATGTGCTTGACTTGGTAAGAAATCGCTACTAAAGTCAGGATTATAAAGACATTATCTACATGGCCAAGACTCTGTGGTCTATGTGTGTCCTCTCCTTTCATATCCTCACACAAGTAAAACAACTGTGGATATATCCTTGCTGTTTGACTCACTCTGCTGTACAGATACACATTTATATCCAGTCCTATGCTGCCCAGCACTGACAGCTCTGGATTAGTGTGGACACCATCACAGTCTCACCAATATCTTCTTCTCTGTCCTGCCCAGGTGGTGATCAGGGTTTGTGGAATCCAACACCTGTAGTTACGACGTTTTTCTTGAAAAAAGTATGATTACAAAATTATATACACAGAATTAGAAAAATATGGAACTTAGTCTCCCTTCCATCTGAAACAGTGTACCTCATAAGAAAACACACACACACACACACACACACACACACACACACACACACACACACACACACGTTGGCAAGGCTGTTCCATCTTTTATTTCTATCCTTGTCACCATCTGCATCTCAAATTGTGGCCTTGTGCTACACAAATGAGATACATTTACCACATGACAGATAAAGACAAAGATGAGAATTCAAAACAGTATTTTATCCCAGAATTGGTAATTAAGAGTTTAAATGACATCAAGGTAGTTGCTCTTTATTATTTTTAATTCCATAAATGAAAAATACAATGACTCAGGACCAAGTTCCATCATACGCCCCTCCCTATGTGTGAATGGTAAGGGCAGAAGGCAGCTAAAACAGTTTATATATGCTTTCCAAAAAGGTTGTTCATGTGAGAGTTCAGATATATTGAAAAATACTGCCCACTTTGTCACTGATGTCTGATTGTGGTGATATACAATTCATATGCTACCCCATCACACTCTTCCCCCTGAAAGAGCCAAACGTGAGTATGATAGAGATTATTATTAGCGTCATTCCAGAGAACAGATTTAGAGAAGCCAGAAGCAAGGAAGAGAAGGGTGAGCTAAGGAGGTCCGTGGTTTGTACCACTTGAAACTTTTGATCATGTTTTGGTTCGTGCCTTTGCTCTACTTAGAGGAGGGAGACGATATGGCAGCTACCACCATGGGAGAGAGAAGGTGGGTCTTGAGTAATGACAGCCATTTTATTCTTCTGTTGCAGTCCTCTTTAGGATGAACCCTAGAGCAGAGAAACAACATGACAAACAGAGGGAGAAGTGGCCTCCCAGTAGCAGCCTGTCCTGCATCCCAGCCTGCAGTCTCATTGCTGGTGGTCTGTCAGCATCCTTCCAGCTGCTCTTAGTGTCTCCTGCTAGGCGTTCCTGGGAAACTTCATATCCTTTGATTCAAATTGCAGTATGCTGTGTGTTTTCAGTCTCATCTGGGATTCTATGAGGGCACTGACAGAGGCATGTGGTTCTATTTTGAAAACTACAATAGAAGTTGAAAACATGTTTAAGGAAACACATAGTCCATGCATCATTCTAGAGAGAACTCTTTGGTCTATATTGAACCTGTAAACAGTGGTTACCTTGACTAGCATTTCACTAAGTCAGACAGGGTGTTGAAGGGTTGTGCTTCACAGACTCACTAAAAGTGCCAGAGAGAGTACATCTCTGAGAGCATAATTGGACTTTTGTTAACTGGAGCAATAGGGAAGGCTGTATATCTTTGTATCAGGCCTGAAGCTATTGTAATGTTTCCATTTAACCTTGTAGAATAAAATGAATTTGATGTGATCTTTCTGAAATTAATATTGGCACAGAGCTTTTCTGCAAATGCCCTTATCTGTGATGATATAAATCCAAGAAGCTTGATTATGTACAGAACAAAGGAATACACTTTTAAAAGGATGTGCTGCATAGACTTTGATTCTGGGTTGTGCTTGTAAGAGAAGACAAGAGTTAGACATGGTGATTAGAGTGCCAGACACCTGCCATTACAAGTGGAACACATGTGCTGAAATGATCTTGTGACTGTCACTGGTGCTGCTTATGTGCCTGAATGTTTCAGTTGTTCCCCCATTGGCATGCACATGGTCTGGAAAACTCTAAACACATTGGTAAGACTCTTGCGATCCTCTCAGTGTTACCTTTCCACTTCCAAAGGAAAATGTTCAGTCAAACAGGGATTTGTAATCCAGCTTTGCTTACCTCCCAGGTATGCAACCCCAGGTAATTCCATTTTTATGTTCTAAGCTTTAGTGTCTTTATCTGAAAAGACTGGAAGAAAAGTAGCCATTTATTATTATCAGCAATTTTATCTTGAAAGCTTTTCCATAACAAAGCTGGGAATAAAGGGACATTTTCAAAAACATCATCTAAACTCATATAACTTAAAACTCACCTCATAACCATTGTTATCTCTGTTCATTTGCTATTCAGGAAGGATCATGTGTAACTAACGACCTGGACTTAATACTTGTGTTCACCAAAAATTCTTGTGGTGATGCCTAATTATCACCATGATGATGTTTGGAGATAGGACTTGTGGATGTAAATAGATGTGCCATGAAGGTGGGACCTGTGGATGTAAATAGATGTGTCATGAAGGTGGAACATCATTATTCCATCAGCATCCTTAGTTTTTAAAGATGGGAGAAAGGGACAAGGTCAATTTTTGTCTATATCCACCAAATAAGATTTCAAATGATAGAGGATGATAGAGATGATGAATATGACCAAACTATACCATGTGCATGTGTGGAATCATCATAAGGAAACCCACTTCTTTGGGTTTACATCACTATCAAAAGCTCATCTTACAGTGATATGATCCACTCTGAAGGATGGAATCTCTCTACCTAAATACCAATATGCCCCACCTCACACCAATGCCAAACTTGAGATCAAGTTTCCAACATACAAATTTTAGAGGACATATTCATAGTGTAGCAAGAACCCTGACCACCCCCAAAATGACCATTAGAGAGCATTATGATATTATATTTTCATCCTCTGAGCACTAAAGAATATTGGTTGTTTAATCCACTCACTCTATGGTATTTATATTATTCTGAACTGTAGAACTAAGTGTGCTGGTCACAAGTATCATACCAAAGCTCTTTACCATGGACATTTGCTTTATAATACTGAGTACCTAACCTTCGTTGGAAAGATGAAAACATAATGGTTGTTTTATTCATAGAAAGTGCTTAGAACAGTTTCACATACATAGTAAATGTTCAGTAAATGTTAACTACTATTATCAAATATTCATTATACATCAGGAATTATGCTTTATGTACTTTATTTACTATCCCAACATCCCAACAGTGTATACATTACTAGACCTATTAAATATTTAAACAAAACAGAAGTATATTTTACAGAAATTATGTAACTTGTCAAGAATA
This sequence comes from Onychomys torridus, assembly GCF_903995425.1. Lineage (NCBI taxonomy): Eukaryota > Metazoa > Chordata > Mammalia > Rodentia > Cricetidae > Onychomys > Onychomys torridus. The sequence continues at coordinate 89,363,806 of NC_050446.1, read as the reverse complement.
CCCTTATTAAATGGTAGAAACAGAGTTGAAGATCAGAGAATTTCAATGCCTTAACTCAGATTCTGAAACATCATGATTTTATTGGTTTGAAGTAAGGCCAGAACAATGCTATGTTTAAATTTGCTTTTATGGCAATTTTAAATGTAGCTGGGATTTAAAACTACTATTCTAGATATTTTTAGTCTTTACCATTTCAAATATACCACTTCAAGTACCAAAGAAGAATCTCTATTTCAAATTTCCATTCCTGGTGAGCCTGACTAGACAACTGACTTGCCTTTGTGTTTCTCTCTTTTACTAGAATACCAGTTGTTAAAGATCATGTATGCTTTCTCTCTCTCTCTCTGGAGTAGTCACTTAAGACATTTAGTTCAGTGATACATAGCCTTAGTAAAAAGTACACTTGCACTCAGTGTTGAATAGTTGAGAACACTGCAAGAATCAGGTGTTGAGCCTGGTTTTGAGTTTGGATTATAGCTGACAGCGTAACTCCAGTGTCACATCCAAGTAAACTATACAAATACATTGTAAGGTAACTACTTTGTGACAGAGAGGTACAGGTATGTAGTCTATGTTCTGTTGCAATGTGTTCAGTTCAGACAGGATCATTCTGGAGTAAGGTAGGTCTCTAATACAATTAGACTGGCTTCATTATTGAGGGACAGGGATTGGTACATAGACATAAACTCAGAAGATATCCTGTGAAAATGAAGGCATGCATTGGTGACATAGTATAAGCAATTTTGTTCTTTCATGGTTCATGTTGAATGTGTTCCACAACACAGAAGTATCAGGAGGTGTGGCCTCTAAGAAATGACTGAATCATATTTGGGGGTCCCCTTTCATAAACAGAATTAGGCACCTGTATGAAGGGATTAATAGGGGAAACTTTGTCCCTTTTTGCTCTGTTTTCTTCCACATGAGAATATGGTGTTCTTTCTTGGGAAATACCGTATCCTACACATCATCTTGGAAGCAGAGCTCAGCCTTCACTAAGTTCTGAACCTGCCAGAGCCTTGATTTTGGATTTCCTAGCTTCCAGTTTTAGACATTTGCTAGAGAGATGTAGAGACTGGGTTAAAAACAATTGAAGTTATGTTTCTAGAGCAAAAGAACACTCAAAATTGCCAGAAAGTCTCCTCAGAATGTAACCTTGTAGAAGGGAATGTAGAAAGGATATAAAGGATGAAGGAGAAGGAGGAGGTTATACTTTCTTCAATATGTGGTGTGGTAATCACACACATGAGATCACAGCAACTGTGATTATCCACAAAAGAACTGCAGAAGGTCAAACTAATCAAATTCCAGCATAGATGGTGAGGGCCTCCTGAGGCTCCATCCTTAGCTGAGTAGCTATTAGTGCTGATGACTGCTTAGTGAGTAAGCATCATTTTTGGGGTATATGATTGGTGTGCATTACTTACACGTCAGTGGATGTCCCTCTACTTGTGGGCATATACATAATGCTAAATGGACTCAGTGATTATTAGTTGGGAATATAAATAGGACATGAATTCGGGAGGGAAATAGTTTGGAGGATCCTGGAAGAGATAGAGGGAGGTAGTTCAGGGAAAGGAGATATGATCAAAATACATTGAATACAGATATGAGATTTTCTTTTCTTTTTTTTTTATATTAAATTTTATACATCAGCCATGGGTTCCCCTGTCCTCCCCCCTCCCGCCTCCACCTCCCAACCTTCCTCCCAGCCCCTCCCCTCCATTCCCATGTCCTCCAGGATCAAGGCACCCCTGGGGATTCATTTAAACCTGGTGGATTCAGCACAGGCAGGTCCTGTCACCTCCTTCCAGACTGAGCAAAGTGTCCCTGTGTAAGCCCAAGGTTTCAAACAGCCAGCTCATTAACTAAGGACAGATCCTAGTCCCACAGACTGGGTGCCTCCCAAACAGATCAAGCTATTCAATGGTCTCACTTATCCAGAGGGCCTGATCTAGCTGGGGGCTCCACAGCCTTTGGTTCATAATTAATGTGCTTCCATTTGTTTGACTATTTGTCCCTGTGCTTTTTGCAATCTTGGATTCAACAATTTACGCTCTTGCAGACCCTCCTCTTTCTTGACAGTTGGACACCTGGAGCTCCACCTGGGGTCTGCCTGAGGATCTCTGTATCCACTTCCATCAGTTATTTATTGGATGAGAGTTCCAAGACAACTGTTATGGTGTTTAGTCATCTGATCACCAGACTAGGTCAGATCAGGCTTTCTCTCTACCATTCTCAGCATACTACAGAGGATATATCATTGTGGATTTCTGGGGACCTCTCAAGCACTCTGTCTATTCCTGTTCTCATGTAGTCTTCATTTATCATGGTCGGTTATTCCTCATTCTCCCTTTCTCCTTTTGATCCAGCTGGGATCTCCTGCTCCCCTAAGCTTTCTTTCCCTCAAATCTTGCCCTTCATTACTCCCACTGTCGTCCAGGTTGTTCATGTAGATCTCATCCATTTCTCTGTCTTTGGGTGATCCCTGTGTCTTTCCTAGGGTCCCGTTTTGTAGGTAGCCTCCCTGGAGTTATGTAGCAGTCTAGTCATCTTTGTTTTATATCTAGTATCCTCCTATGAGTGAGTACATACCGTGTTTGTCCTTCTGAGTCTGGGTTACCTCACTCAGGATGATTTTTTCTAGATCCATCCATTTGCCTGCAAACCTCATAATGTCATTGTTTTTCTCTGCTGAGTAGGACTCCATTGTGTATATGTACCATATTTTCTTTATCCATTCTTCAGTTGAAGGGCATCTAGGTTGTTTCCAGGTTCTGACTATTACAAACAAAGCTGATATGAACACAGCTGAGCAAATGTCCTTGTGGTATGATTGAGCATTCCTTGGGTATATGCCCAAGAGTGCTATAGCTGGGTCTTGGGGGAGATGGATTCCCAATTTTCTAAGGAAGCACCATATTGATTTCCAAAGTGGCTGTACAAGCTTGCATTCCCACCAGCAGTGGAGGAGAGTTCCCCTTGCTCCACATCCTCTCCAGCATAAGCTGTCTTCTGTGTTTTTGATCTTAGCCACTCTGACAGGTGTAAGGTGGTATCTCAGAGTCGTTTTGATTTGCATTTCCCGGAAAAGGGGGACATAACAACAGACAATGAGGAAATCCAGAGAATTATCAGGTCATACTTCAAAAACGTCTACTCCACAAAACTGGAAAATCTAAAAGAAATGGATAATTTTCTGGATAGGTACCACATACCTAAGTTAAATCAAGACCAGATAAACCATTTAAATAGTCCATTAACCCCTAAGGAAATAGAATCAGTCATTAAAAGTCTCCCAACCAAAAAAAAAGCCCTGGACCTGATGGTTTCACTGCAGAATTCTACCAGATCTTCAAAGAAGACTTAATACCAATATCTCTAAATTGTTCCACACAATAGAAGCAGAAGGAATATTACCAAACTCCTTCTATGAGGCTACAATTACCCTGATTCCTAAACCAAACAAAGATGCAACAAAGAAAGAGAACTACAGACCGATTTCCCTCATGAACATTGATGCAAAAATACTCAATAAAATACTGGCGAACAGACTCCAAGAACACATCAAAACAGTTATCCACCATGATCAAGTAGGCTTCATCCCAGAGATGCAAGGGTGGTTCAACATACGAAAGGCCGTCAATGTAATACACCATATAAACAAACTCAAAGAAAAAAACCACATGATCATCTCACTAGATGCAGAAAAGGCATTTGACAAAATCCAACACCCCTTCATGATAAAGGTCTTGGAGCGATCAGGAATACAGGGAACATACCTAAACATAATAAAGGCAATCTACAGCAAGCCAACAGCCAACATCAAATTAAATGGAGAGAAACTCAAAGCAATTCAGGAACAAGGCAAGGCTGTCCCCTCTCCCCCTACTTATTCAATATAGTACTTGAAGTTCTAGCCAGAGCTATAAGACAACATAAAGAGATTAAGGGGATACAAATTGGAAAGGAAGAAGTCAAGCTCTCCCTATTTGCAGATGATGTTAGTATACATGAGTGACCCCAAAAATTCAACCAAGGAACTGATACAGCTAATGAGATTTTCAAAGAATAAGTGAAAAAGTATTTTTATTAAAAACATAAATTGGATATCTGCCTCAGTCTTCATTGTAGCCAGAAATTTTCCTGTGTCCTACCTGGTCCACAGCTGCTCAGACTTAAGTAAGTACACAGAGGCTTATATTCATTAAAACTGCTCAGCCATTAGCTTAGAAATTCACCTAAACTTCATGATGAATTTTACTAAAGATTTTCAGGGTTTAATGCTAAGGGAAGTATCAGAAGAAATACTGGTAAAGATATGTCACAGTCTTAGTGTGAAGAAATGCTTTATCTTTATATGAACTCTAACAATTGTAAGGTACTAACAGCTCTCACTTTTTCACTTTCAAACTGCTAAATGTTTGAAACATTGATAATGTAAGTTTTGGAAATGACAATTTAATACATGAGGGATCTAATAACACAAAATATAGAAACAGATAACACGTGTCACGTTTGGTATATATTCTTTAGCTCAATGAACATATGTACATTCTATAACTCAGTCAGTCAATGAATAAGTTATTGCAAAGATAGGAGGGGGCTGGGGATTTAGCTCAGTGTTAGAACACTTGCCTAGCAAGCACAAGGCCCTGGGTTCGGTCCTCAGCTCTGGAAAAACAAAAAGATAGGAGTGGCCAAATAAATGAAAATGTGTCTGTGTACATTATGAATCAGAACTGATCATCCTTGAGATGGGTTAAATAATCTTCCATTTCTGCAATGAAATTATATAATCATTAAAGAGCTACAATGGAATTATGCCATGATTAAAGAGATGCTGCATCTCTGTTCAATGTGGAATGGTTTCTGTGAGTGACTTTTCTATTGCTCTGAAGAGACACTATGACCAAGGCAACTTACAAGAGAAAACATTTAATTTGGCCCACAGAGTTCAAGATGGTTAGAGCCCATGGCCATTCTGAGGAGAACATGGCAATATGCAGGCACCAACAAGGCCATACCTCTTAGTCCTTCCAAAACAGTCCCATCAACTCAGGACCACATATCTCAATATACGAGCCTATTGGGGCCATGCAGTCAAACCACCACAGTCTCCATGGCTAATTTGGGAGTGAAAAAAGTAAAGGAAAAAAATGCACATACAGTATGATTCCATGTGCATCCATCCACACATGTCAGGAAGTCACCATCTGAGCCTTGGAAACATTAACAAAACTATAAAATTGAACACAAATAATGGTGATGCAACCTAAGGTGACTTTTACTTTAATTTTTATACTTAGAATGTGTTCATTTATCATAATTCTAAAACTATTTTCATTGTTTACTAATTACAAATATAAATATTTAACAACTACTATGTTTTTCTTAGTCATTCTATTCTCTAATATTTCTTAAATAGTCAGAGATGTGCCCATGGATTTCTATTCAAGAATGATACTTGTAATATAAATTATGACATATGACTTATGTAAATAATATCCAGATACTAAATACAGAATATTTGCTCAATAGTGCATACTATATGTTTGAAATTTTTAAAGAAACTGCATATTAATACATACAGGAAAATGTCTTTAGAAGTCATGATAAAATGTTAACTGATCTTGTTTCTCTGAAATAGATTAATACTACTAATATTTATTTGTAATTCATTTTATATGGCAATAAAATGATATAGTATGGACAAATTGGGTTTTGTTCTCTGGGCTTTTGTCCCATTAACATTAATATGTCTATTGTTGTTGTCTTTGTTCAGCTCATCTTTAGGCAGTCATGTTGATGAGAATTTATGGATGTTAGCTTTTGACATTCCTAGGAGACTCCTACAAAAACTCCCTGATTCTCTGGCTCTTGCAATCTTTCTAGCCCCTCTTCTGAAATGATCCCTGAGCCTTGGGTGCAGGAGTTGTACTGTAGATGTATCCACTGGGATTGGGCTCCAGAACTCTGCATTTTGATTGGTTACAATTTTCTGTAATGTTCTCCATCTGTTGCAAAGTGAAGTTTCCTCAATGAGTTCTGAGAACTACACTTATCTGTGAATTTAAAGATGATATTTAGAATCTTGTTAGGAATTATAGGCGAGTTTAGTATAAAATGGTGGTGGTAGGTCCTCTCCCAGATCCAGGATTTACATACAAATAATTTAGAGACTGAGCAGATTGCATTTATTTATTTGCTAATACACGCATAAGTATATACCTAAATATATGTATGGAGCAACAATTAATGAATACAGAGGCCATGAATTTGAAAGAGAGCAAGGAGGGGTATATGGAAGGATTTGGAGGGAGGAAAATAAAGGGGAACTGATGTAATTATTTTAAAATTTCAAAAAATAAAAGAAATAATTAAAAAATGAAATACAAAAGTTTTTTTTCTTTTTATAATCCATCTTCCTCTTGCCTCAATTCACTTATATAGTAGGTTTTCCTAGGGCTCCTCTACTCAGAGCATAGTGATAATGTCCTCATTTACAACAAGAATTGAAGAGTATCATCAATGAGACAGTCCTTTCCGAGAAAGCAGTATCTATCTTTGTCTGTTCCCCTCCCCCTTCTTATTTTAGTACTTTCAGAGATTAGAGAATTTAATTGTACAACTTGTGGAATGCAGTTTTCCTTCCAACAGCTGTGTTTATGGTATATAATCTATTAGCTGCTTATATGCCAACGTTTAAAAGCATCCTGATGGATAATACTTAGCAAAGGATTAATCTTTTCCAGCGTCACCCTCTTGACCCACAAATGTACATTAGTGAGATGAGGGGAGGTATAATGCCTGCTCTGACATTTGTTTGCAATGCTTCCAAACATCTTCTGGGATGTGGATTCAGGTTTCCTGGCATTGACACAGACTGGCAAGTCAGCATTGAGATGTACTGTTCCCATATGCCAAGGCCAGGATAACTGAGACTGGCTGAGCATTTATGCTGAGCTGGGCCTGTGACATTTTCATGGTGTCCCTCCCTGGAATTGATTGTGTTGCCCATCAGCCATGCTGTTGGAAGTGCTCATGAGGTGCATACAATGCAATAAGGAGAACAGGTTTTGATTCCCCTCTCCTGTGTCTCCTGTCCATCACTTGGTCAGCACTATCTTAAAAAACAAAAACAAAAACAAAACAAAACAAAACAAAAAACCCAGGAAAATAGAGGGTCCTTTAAAACCTTAACACTTTACTCATTTGTTTCTCTCATGCTTGAAATTGGAGTTTCAGATCTGGCTTTCTCATTCATATTTATAGGAATTTGAGTAGGTATTTTATGAAGTGTGTGTGGGGGTACTTGGAGGAGTGAAGGGGTATGAAACTCTTGTCAGAATGCAATGTATGAAAGAAGAATAATTTTTTAAAAATTCAGAAAATGAATATAGTGTTTATAATATTAAAAAATTAGCTAAAAATAAAATGTCCTTTCCTATCCTCAGTTAATTTAGGAATTTAAGCTTGACGTTTCCAGATATGAGACAAGAAGGAAGAATGGGAAAAGTCAGTTCTCAGGATCAGTTAGATCGCTATCAAATCTTCTCTGCCCCCTTTTAACATAAACTCTTTGGAGCAAGTTGTTCTTCGCAGTTTTGTGGCATACCTTTAACATAAAGTGACTCCTATAGCCTTGTGCATTGAATATCTACTTCTTAGCTGACTATTTTGGAAGTTTTTGGAAACTTTGGGAGGTGGGCCTAGCTGGAGGCATTAGATTGTTGAGGGAAGAATCTTGTGTTCTCTCTCTCAATAAAAATTTCTTCCAGCACACACTTTAACTTCCAGGCTATTCTACCCATATGCAGGGACCAAACAACCATTCACCAAAACCTCTGAAACTATAAGTCCAAATAAACATTTGGGTAATTCTCACAGGCATTTTGGTCAAAGCTATGCAAAAGCAACAATTTTACCTTGGCTCTTTGTGTGTTCAATGGAGATATTTCAAAGGATGATGCACAAGGATGATACAATTCTGGAAAATATATCTATCACAGGGCTTGATACGCTGACAGAAATAACATGGTAAGAATTATAATAGCCATTATTACTCTTGTGTCTGCAGCACTGTCACATCATTTGCATTCTCAATTGAAATACCTTGAGTGGGAGAAGAAACTGACACAGGTTGAGCACACGGTGTACAAGGCTCATTCTGAAGCAGTGTTTCAAGTAAAAGACTGTCCAAAGGAAATTGTAATTTGTAATGACTATAGTTATTAGAGATTATTTTTCTGCTTAGATATAATTTCAAGTAGTAGTGCTTTTGTTTCGAAAAGCATTTAATAGTCTTTACTATCTACATGCTTGCTATTTTCCCAACACTGAACTCTGGGGTTACAGCCGTAACTGAACAAAGTTGGCTTTATGATTTCATTGCAATGGAGGTATACATACCATGGAGATCTTTGGGGCCTCTGATGACAATTTGGTTAGATAGCAGAGCTGAGACTTGCATTGTATTAGATGACTTGGCAGCAGGTTCTAGAAAGCAGGGCCTTGTTGGATTGATTGCTGGAAAGAGATACAGAGCTGGTTCTACGGCTTAATAAATTGATCTGCAAGGTGGAAGGACTAAAGAAAGGCTTGTGCAGCTGTCACTGGTATTGGTCAGGGTAAGGAGGCATTCACTTTTTTTTTTTTTTTTTTTTTTCATCTTGATAAACCATGGTCACCGAGTAGTCCATCTGTAATTATTACCTCTGAAGTCCCAGGTATATTAGTTATGCAGAAAGGGAATTTTTTCCAGCAATTACTTTAAGGTGTATTTTTGCCTGTAACTTTTGATAAAATTGTATCCAAATCAGGATTTTCCAAAATTAATTCAGTACAGCATGATCAACCACCTACTTAGTATTTTATGCCAGGTCCTTAAAATTGAATGACTACATATTATGAGTAAAACTCATTTCAGCAAACTAATGTTGATCTTGCAAAACCAGGAAGGGACATGTAATGACAGTTACATGGAGGCAAAAGTATCAATCTAATTGATTGAAAATGTCTATTGATGACTCTGAGAATGAAGCCTGGTCTGCAATGTTCTATCCTGAGCTCAATCTAGAAAGAGACAGACAGACAGATAGAATAAATCTTGGGCCTATAAAGAGAAGCAAAACATATAGCCAAATGGAGACACTGCATTCTATATAGGGTGAAATAACAAAAGAAAGAAAAAGGAACTAAATTTGTTACTTTGATGAGCAATACCTTTTGGTATCAATTCTTTATGCCATCTAAAGTAACCGCACTTGCTTATTTTGTTATTATGCACCTCTCATATTGTGGAAAACACCAACCTGCTGTATCTGGCCTTAAGAGTAGCTCTTTTAGCTGAAAATATCTTAAAAAACATTTAGGCTCTTGGTGATTCATTCCAGCTGTTTTATTGAAAACAGTGTGCATATGTGGCTTGGAGCAGTGAGCAAGAGTCTCTCTTATTTATTTTAGTAACTGTTTAGTACATGTTGTTTTGCCCAGAGAGCGAAGGACCTTCTGCACTATGTGGGGACTTGTATCAAACCTAGTTTTTAAATAAACATCATTCTGCAAGTGTTCTTCATTGCGTCCAATTGTTCATACTTCCTTTCATTTCTAAAGCAGCAAGATCAAAAAGTGTAGAAGAAAACCGAGCCAAGACCCAGGGTCTCCGAGTCCTTCCTTTTCAATAACACTGCACCAGCAGGCAAATCATTCGCCGGGTTTTTCTCATTTCGGAGAGAGCAGGGAAGTTTCGATCTAACTCAGGAGAGGAAGCAAAGCTAACACAAAGTGATAGAAGAGCAACACTGTGATTTCAAACGAGACTCAAAAGACCCTGTTCAGCTACCTCCAGGCAGCACATGTTGAACGCATAGGCTTCTAACCCCACCCCCACCCCAAAGCATTCTTTCCATGAAAAGTTCCACATAACAATTTGATCACAAAATAGTTAATCTTAAGCATGCAACTTTCCGTGATCATCTACACTTTAGTTGTGGATTGAATGCTAAGTTGTTTTCCTTCTTTTGAACTTCCAAGGCCTTTTTCCAGATGGTGTCAGGAGGCACACTGCTTGTGTGTAATTCCTGATGACTTTGAAAGCTCACTCCATCAGGGATGCCTCACACCCCACCGGGACCCTGAGTAGCCTGCCTCCCCATATGTTCCTCACTCCCTGCACTCTGAGTTCCATGGCTGTCCTGCCTGCATAACAAACACAAATGTGACTCTGGACCTGGATTTCTCCCAGATGAGCAGACTTCAAAGTAACTGCAGAGCCTCTAGGAGAAGGCCTGTCCTTCCCCCATCTGTGTGACCACTGCCAGCTCCTGTGTCTGGTTTCCTTACTGACTGAGTGATTAAAAGAGGTGCCAAAGGTAGTGAGGAAGCAAGGAATCCAAAGAGGTTTGCGGTGAGCCCGAGCTGGAAATGAGTGGGGGGAACGAGGCAAATTTAAATTTTCCATCTGGAACAACAAATTAGGTCGGGAATGACAAATTCAGTGCAAGTAGCAGGTTAGCAGTGACAGCGTCAACACATCTACTGCAACTTTGCATGCCATTATTTAACATGCTAATATATCACTATTATGTGCTCATTACTGACGGCAGCCCCATGGAGAAGAAGAGATCATTATTTACTTGAGGGCCATGGCATTGACTGATGAGGATCGTATAACGAGTCAGACACCCTAGCTTTCTCATGATGGAAATGAAGTGAGACTTGTTCTTTTATGCTTGCGTGTAAGTAGAACTTGAGATATAACGGGCTGAGGTGCTGTGGTCCTGCAATCTTTCATGGGACCTTCCATATCACTCCCAGCTGTAGCATACAAGATATACCTGAGTATGTTTTCTGGTTATACCTTTTCCCTTTCTCTTTTGAAAATACTTTTGTATGCCTGCCTCTATTCTTGGCTCTTGTTAATCCTCCAAATTCAAGATGTTTCCCTACAAATGGATTTTTTTCTATTCTTAAAAAGCCCATGAATTTATTTTTTGGTTCCTAGTGCTTGCCCATTGATCCAAATTTGAAGGGCACAGGCCCAACTGTAGTGCTATTTCAGAAATGGCAATTGAAGCCAGATGGCCTCTCTCCAGAGCATGGCATGGAACTGACATCATGGGATTCAAGACCTACTTCCTGCTATATTACTGCTTGGTGGGAGGGAAAATAGAAAGCACCCAGTACCAAGTGATAGACAGAGGGCAGAGTCCATCAGACCATGACCTCCTTCCAAGCTGGACACATTGGACTTTTCATACTGTGCTCTTTTGAAGCAAGATGCCCAATAAATGAACAACATGCTCAATTAATTTTTTTAATTAAACAATTTTTTATTCATTTTAGATGCCAGCCACAGATTGCCCTCTCTTTCTTCCTCCCTCCCCTCCAGCCTTCCCTCCCTCAACCCATTCCCCATTTCCTCCTCTAACAAGGTAAGGCCTCACATGGGGAGTCAGCAGAGCCTGGTACATTCAGTAGAGGCAGGTCCAAGCTCCTCCCCTGCATCAAGTCTGTGCAATGTGTCCCACCATAGGTAGTGAGCTCCAAAAGGCCAGCTCATGCACCAGGGATGGATCCCGATCTAAGTGCCAGGAGGTCCCTTAAGCAAATCAAGCTATGCAACTATCTCACTTATGCAGAGGGCCTAGTCCAGTCCCTTGGAAGATCAGCTGTCAGTTCAAAGTTCATGAGTTCCCACTAGTTTGGTTTGGTTGTCTCTGTGGTTTCCCAATCATGATCTTAATGTCCCTTGTTCAGAGAATCCTTCTACCCTCTCTTCGACTTGACTCCAGGAGCTTGGCCCGGTGCCTGGCTATGGATCTCCACATCTGCTTCCATCAGTTACTGGATGAAGGCTCTATGATATGACAGTTAGGGTATTCACTGCTCTGATTACTGGGGTAATCCAGTTCAGGCAGCCTCTCCACCATTGCTAGTAGTCTAAGCTGGAGTCATCCTTGTGGATTCCTGGGGACTTCCCTTGCACCAGATTTCTCCCTATCTCCATGATGTCTGCCTCTCTTTCATTGCTCTCCCACTGCATCCCTGTTCCAGCTCAGCTATTCCATTCCCTTATGTTCTCATTCCCCATCCTCTACCCTCCATTGCTCCCCCAAACCCCAGTTTATTCATGGAGATCTCATCTATTTCCACTTTCCAGGGTGATCCATCTGTCCCTCCTTGTTAGCTAAGTCCTCTGGAGCTGTGGGCTATGGTCTAGTTATCCTTTGCTTTACATCTAGTATCCACTTATGAGTGAGTACATACCATGTTTGTCCTTCTGCATGCTCAATAAATTAATGACAACAACAAAATCATTCTTCATGGAAGATGTTCTCTACCATTTTGTAGAATGAAAAATGAGCAAATGAATGGAATGAATATATGAACACAGTTTCTTTGTTTATAATTTCCACCCTTGTTCAAACTCTGTATCCTTTTATTTACCAGAGGTGACAGAAAGAAGCTGAGGAGCTTTGTTGCTGTTGATGTCAAAACAATCTTTTCCTTGCTACCATCCCTTAATTGATAGGATGAGAAGGCAGTCTGTGGATTGCTTCAGGCTGGGATAGAGTACCACAGTCAGGTTTCAGAGCAGGTGAGCTATTATCAGCGATTCAGGAAATACTATTTTCTCTTTTACTTTTCATCCTGTTGAGTACATTTTGGCCATAAGCAAAAAAAAATTAGAATTATCTATAAAAACATATTTCTAGGCCAATATTTCTTTTCAGTTTTCATGCTGTGTTGTGTCAAAAACACACAGTCAGCAGGTTTTCTATTAGGACTAAGGGTTTTGTGGTGTTGTCTATAGGGTTGCTTGGATCATTTGAGCAAAATCAGAATCCATGGACTTCCTCATCTTGCTCATGTATACTAATTTCTAATAAACTATCTCATTTTAGAATTTGAAGTAGAAAACTATTTGGTTTATCTTGCTGTGATACATTGTTATCGTTGACATATTTAACTTATTTATTTTCCCTTTCATTATCCATATCCTTTTGCCATGCTTGGAGTTTATTACCAGTATATAACCATTTTTATATTTCACTGTATTTTTAGCCACATTGTTGGATCATCTCCATAGTCAAATTGGCTCAGTATTTACAAATCAAAATTCTTACTTATATTACTACTCTCTAAGTTAAAGGAAATGTTTTATTATTATATTTGTAGAAGGATGTGCAATTAGATGTGTGAATAAATAATATGCTGATAATTACAAACCTCCAAAAAGTTGAAGAAACAAATTATTTATTTTGAAAATCCAAATCTGTAGAGTTCTCTATGGGTTTACTGAAAAGAATTCCTGGTCAAACTGTAACACCAACATAGAACATTTTTTTGCTATACTTAGAAATGAAGTAAAATTTTTAGCCGTATCTGGAGAAGCATTCTCACTAAATATTAAATTAAGATATAAAATCCATTTTCATTGCATGTCAAAAGAACTATATGCATTTTCTACCCATACCTTGGTCTACTGGGGTATGTTGATTCATGTCACACTCTGTGGATACACTGAGGACAGAGCCACTGGTAAAACACTTCTGCTGGTGAGGTAAGGTAGACATAGACATCTGTTCTCTGCTGCTGTTCTGAAATCTGTGCCAACAGCCCATTTTTCACAGATAATCTAAACTGCTTGTGTGTTTTATTTTGTTGGAAGATTGTCAGAAAAGAACAAGCTGAAATAGCCATTAAAGAAATTTAGATTCATTTGTGATTGGTTTTCATGTCATTTCAATGAACCCCACTCATTATCCATATATTTCCCCAAACATTTTTACTTCAGAAAATTAAAAGAAAAATGTCTTTGGGCAGACATGTTTTTAGTTCAACTTACTTGAAATTTAATGAAAAATCGACCCATACACTACCTTCATTCACACTTCTCCCATCTAAAGAACATTTTTAAACATTTGTTTATTAATTTATTCTTCTGTCATATATCATATTCCAACTGGAGTTTCCCCTCCCTCTTCTTTTCCCTGTCCCTCCCCCCATCTCCCCTTTCCTCCAGATCCACTTGTTTGTTTCTCTTCAGAAAACAACAGGCTTTCCAGGGAAATCAACCAAACATGGCATAACAAGTTACAATAAGATAAGGCACATCTTCTCATATCAAAGCTGGACAAGCAGCCCAGTAGGAGAAAAGGGTCCCGAGAGGAGGCAAAAGAGTCAGAGACAGCTTCTGCTCCCACTGATTGGAGTTTCACAAGAAGAACAAGCTATACAATAATAACATATGCAGAGGACCTAGGTTAGACACATACAGGCTCTCTATGGGCCCTGGTTAGTTGATCTATTGGCTGTGTTTTTGTGGTGTCCTTGACCCCTCTGGTTCCTGTGATCCATCCTCCCTTTCTTTCATGGGATTCCCTGAGCTCAGCCTGATGTTTGGCTGTGGGTCTTTACATCTGCTCCCATCAGTTTCTGGATGACGCCTCTCTGATGATGATTATAGTAGGCACCGATCTATAAGTATAGGAGAATATCATTAGAAATTATTTCATTGACATTTTTTCTTTCGTCTAGTCTAGTTGTGTTTGGTTCTATTCTAAGTCTCTCAGCTATCCAGTCTCTAGTTCCTGGACCTGCAGGCAGTGTCAGGCATGTGCTCCCTCTTGTGATAGGGTCTGGAGTTGGACCAGTTACTGGTTGACTACTCACACAAGTTCTTTGATACCTTTACCTTAGCACACCTTGAAGGTAGGATAAATTGTAGGTCAAAGGTTTTATGGCTTGGTTGGTGACCCAGTTTCTACACTTGAAGCCTTGCTTGGTTATACATGATGGCAATCAGGCTCTCATTATTAGCAGTTTTTGCTAGGGTTGCCTTTGTAGATTCCAGAGAGTTTCCATTGTACTAAGTTTTCCAGCCATTTCTCCCTCCATCCCTTACAACCATCTGATACTGCCTGTTCTCATTCCCATCTATCCCCAGTTCTCCAGTGAAAACTGTTATTTCTTCTTCCCAGGGAGATCCACAGACCCCCCTCCCCCAGCCCTCCTTGTTACTTAGCCTCACTCAGTCTATGGATTGTAGCATGATTACTTTTTACTTTACAGATAACATCCATTTACAAGTGAGTACATATCATGTTTTCCTTTCTGGGTCTGAGTTACTTCATTCAGCATGATGTTTTTCTAGTTACATACATTTGCCTGCAAATTTCATGGTGCCATTGTTTTTTAACAGCTAAGTAATAATTCATTGTGTAAATGTACCACATTTCCTGGTTATCCATACTTCAGTTGATGGGCATCTAGACTGTTTCCAGTTTCTGGCTATTACAAATAAAGTTGCTAAGAACAAGGTTAACTAAATGTCCTTGTGGTTTTACTGAGCATCCTTTGTGTATATGCTCAAGACTGGATCTTGAGGTAGATCAATTCCCAATTTTCTGAGAAAGCACTGTACTGATTTCCAAAATGGCTGAACAAGTTTGCACTACCACCAGCAATGGAGGGCTGTTACCCTTGCTCCACATCCTCTCCAGCATAAACTCTCACTGTGTTTTTATACAGTGTAAGATGACAGGTGTAAGATGGAATCTCAGAGTCATTTTGATTTGCATTTCCCTGAGAGTGAAGGATGTTGAACATTTCTTTAATTGTTTCTCAGTCATTTGAGATTCTTCTGTTGGGAATTATCTGTTTATACCTTATCCCCTTTTTAATTAACTTATTTGTTGTGTTGATGACTAGTTTCTTGAGTTCATATATATTTTAGAGATGATCCTCTGTCAGATGTGTGGTTGGTGAAGATCTTTTCCCATTTTGTAGTCTGCTTTTTTGTCTTATTGACCATGTCATTTGCTTTACAGAAGCTTTTCAGTTTCATGAGATCCCATTTCTTAGTTGCTGATCTTTGTGCCTGCACTATCAGTGCTCTTCTATCCAGGAAGTCATTTCCTGTGCCTATGCATTCAAGGCTATTTCCCCCTTTCTAGTCTACCAAGTTCAGTGTATTTGGATTTATGTTGAGGTCTTTTTTCCACATGGACTTGAGTTTTTTTGCAGAGTGATAGGTAGATCTATTTGTATTCTTCTACATGCCTACATTCAGTTATGCCAATACCATATGTTGAAGATGCTTTCTTTTTTACATTGTATATTTTTGGCTTCTTTATAAAAAAATCAGGTATCCATAGGTGTGTGGATTTGTGTCTGGGTCTTTTATTCAACTCCATTGATCAAACTGTCTGTTCTTTTTTTCCCTTTTATTGTTATTGTTATTATTATTATTATTATTATTATTATTATTATTATTATTATGTGTTTTAATTTTATACATCAGCTATGGGTTCCCCTGTCCTCCCCCTCCAGTTCCCACCCCCACCTTCCCCCCAGCCACTCCCCTCCATTCCCATGTCCTCCAGGACCAAGACAACCCTGATTCATTTAAACCTGGTGGATTCAGTACAGGCAGGTCCTGTGCACTCCTTCCAGGCTGAGCATGTGTCCCTGTGTAAGCCCAAGGTTCCAAACAGCCAGCTCATGCACTAAGGACAGGTCCCAGTCCCACAGCCTGGATGCCTCCCAAACAGATCAAGCAATTCAATTGTCTCATTTATCCAGAGGGCCTGCTCTAGTGGGGGGGGGGGCGCTCCAGAGCCATTGGTTCATAATTCATGTGCTTCCATTCAATTGGCTATTTGTCCCTGTGCTTTTTGCAATCTTGGATTCAACATTTCACACTCTTAAAGTCCCTCCTCTTTCTCAACAGTTGGACACCTGGAGCTCCACCTGGGGCCTGGCTGAGGATCTCTGCATCCACTTCCATCAGTTATTGGATGAGAGTTCCAAGACAACTGTTAGGGTGTTTAGTCATCTGATCACCAGACTAGGTCAGATCATGCTTTCTTTCGACCATTGCCAGCAGTCTACAGAGGATATATCATTGTGGATTTCAACAGAGAATTCTCCACAGAGGAAGTTCAAATGGCTGAAAGACATTTAAGGAATTGCTCAACATCCTTAATTATCTGGGAAATACAAATTAAAACGACTCTGAGATACCACCTTACACCTGTCCGAGTGGCTAAGATCAAAAACACAGAAGACAGCTTATGCTGGAGAGGATGTAGAGCAAGGGGAACTCTCCTCCACTGCTGGTGGGAATGCAAGCTTGTACAGCCACTTTGGAAATCAATATGGTGCTTCCTGAGAAAATTGGAAATCCATCTCCCCCAAGACCCAGCTATTTCACTCTTGGGCATATACCCAAGGAATGCTCAATCATGTCACAAGGGCATTTGCTCAGCTATGTTCATATCAACATTGATTGTAATAGCCAGAGCCTGGAAACAACCTAGATGCCCTTCAACTGAAGAATGGATAAAGAAAATATGGTACATATACACAATGGAGTCCTACTTAGCAGAGAAAAACAATGATATCATGAGGTTTGCAGGCAAATGGATGGATCTAGAAAAAATCATCCTGAGTGAGGTAACTCAGACTCAGAAGGACAAACATGGTATGTACTCACTCACAGGAAGATACTAGATGTAAAACAAAGATGACTAGATTGCTACACAGCTCCAGGGAGGCTACCTAGAAAATGGGACCCTAGGAAAGACACAGGGATCACCCAATGACAGAGAAATGGATGAGATCTACATGAACAACCTGGACGACAGTGGGAGTAATGAAGGGCAAGATTTGAGGGAAAGAAAGCTTAGGGGAGCAGGAGATCCCAGCTGGATCAAAAAGAGAAAGGGAGAATGAGGAATAACAGACCATGATAAATGAAGACCACATGAGAACAGGAATAGGCAGAGTGCTCAGAGGTCCCCAGAAAACCTGTCTGTTCTTATGAAAATACCCTCAGTTTTTATTACCATAGCTCTGTAGTACAGCTTGAAATCAGGGATGGTAATACCTCTGGGAGTTCTTTTTGTTGTATAGGATTGTTTTAACTATCCTGAGTATTTTGTTTTTCTATATGAAATTGAGTATTGTTCTTTCAAGGTCCATAAATAATTGTGTTGGAATTTTGATTGCAGTTGCATTGAATCTAGATTGCTTTAGCTAAGATGCCATTTTTACTATTTTAATCCTACTGATCCATAAGCATGGGAAATCTTTCCATATTCTGGTATGTTCTTAAAGGTGTTGTCATACAGGTCTTTCATTTGCATGGTTAGAATTACCTTAAGATATTTTATATTATTTGTGGCTATTGAGATGGGTGTTGTTTCCCTGATTTCTTTCACAGCCCATTTGTCATTGGTATATAGGAAGCTACTGATTTTTTTTTTTTGAGTTAACCTTGTATGCAGCCACTTCAGTGAAAGTATTTATCAGCTGTAGGAGTTCCCTGGTAGAATTTTTGGGGTTGATTATGCATATTACTATGTTGTCACTGAGTAGTGATACTTTGACTGCTTTCTTTTCAATTTGTATCCCCTCAATCTCCTTTACTTGTCTTATTGGTCTAGATAGATCTTCAAGTACTATATTAAATAGGATATACAGAGGGGAACAGCCTTGTCTTAGTCTTGATTTCAGGGGAATTACTTTGATTCCTCTCCTTTTAATTTGATGTTGACTATAGCTTGCTGTTAATTTCCTTTATTATGTTTAGATATGTCCCTTGTATCCCTGTTCTCGACAAGACTTTTACCATGAAGAGATGTTAATTGTCAAAGGCTTTTTCAGTATCTAATTCAATGATCATGTAGTTTTTTTTCTTTCAGTTTGTTTATATGGTAGATTCCACTGACAGAGTTTTTTATGTTAAACCATCTCTGGGATGAACCTTACTTAATCATGGATAATATTTTTGATGTGTTCTTGGACTAAGATTGTGATTATATTGACTATTTTTGCAGCAGTGTTAATGAGGGAAATTGGTCTACAATTCCTTCTTTGCAGAATCTTTGTGTGGTTTGGTACCAAGGTAACTGTGACCTCATAAAATGAATTTGGCAATGTTCCTTCTATTAAAATGTTGTGAATAATTTGAGGAGTATTGGTATTTGCTCTTCTTTGAAAGTCTGAATTTTGAGGTAAAATTGTCTTGTCCTTGGCTGCTTTTCTCTCTCTCTCTCTCTCTCTCTCTCTCTCTCTCTCTCTCTCTCTCCATCTATCTATCTATCTATCTATCTATCTATCTATCTATCCAGTTGGGATATCTTTAGTGACTGCTTTCTGTTTCCTTAGGGGCTTATAGGTCTATTTAAATTGTTTATCTGACTCTGATTCAATTTTGGTAAGAGAAAATTGTCTATTTATTTTAGATTTTCTGATGTTGTAGAGTACAGGTTTTAAAGTATGACGTAGTGATCCTTTGGAATTCCCTGATGTATCTTGTTATGTTCCCCTTTTTATTTCTGATTTTTCTAGTTTGGATATTCTCTCTTTGCCTTTTAGTTAGTGTTGATAAGGTCTTGTCTATCTTGTTGATTTTCTCAAAGAACTAACTCCTTGTTTCATTAATTCTTTGTTTTGTTTGCTTTGTTTCTATTTTATTTATTTCAGCCCTTAGTTTGATAATTTCCTGCCATCCACTCCTCTTGGGTGTTTGCTTCTTTTTGTTCAAGGGCTTTCAGGTGTGTTGTTAAATTGCTAGTATGAGATATCTTCAATTTCTTTATGTCAACATTTAATACTATGAACTTTCCTCTAGCACCACTTTCATTATTTCCCACAAGTTTGGGTGTGTTGTGCATTCATTTTTATTGAATTCTAGAAGAATTTGATTTATTTTTTTAAAATTTCTATGTTGACCCAGAAGTCTTTCAGTAGACACTTGGTCAATTCCCATGAGTTTGTAGGCTTTCTGTTTTTAAATCTAGCTTAATACATGGTTGTCCAACAGGATTCAGGGGGTTATTTCATTTTTCTTGTGTCTACTCAGACTTACTTTGTGACCAAGTATGTGATCAGTTTTGGAGAAAGTTCTGTGAGGTGTTGAGAGGAAAGTATGTTCTTTAGTGTTTGGGTGAAATTCTCTATAGATAACTGTTCTGTCCATTTGTTTCATAATGCTTTTCTAGTATTTCTTTGTTTAGTTTCTGTCTGGATGACCTGTCCATTGGTGAGAGTGTTGTACTGAAGTCTCCCACTATCAATGTATGAGGGTCGATGTGTGGTTTAAGCTTTAACAATGTTTCTTTTACAAATGTGGGTGTTCTTGAGTATGGGGCATGTTAAGAATTGAAATATCATCTTGGTGGATTTTTTCTTTGATGAGTATAAAGTATCTTTCCCACCTCTTTTGATTACTTTTTTGGAAGTTTATTTTCTTGGATATTAGAATAGCAACACCAGCTTTCTTCTTGGGTCCATTTGCTTGGAAAAATCTTTTCCCAACTCTTTAGTCTGAGGTAATGCCTATCTTTGATATTGAGGTGTGTTTCTCGTATGCAGCAGAAGGATAGATTCTGTTTTTGCATCCATTCTGTTAGCCAGTGTCTTTTTTTTAATTGGGGAATTAAGTCTATTGATATTAAGAGATATTAATGACCATTTATTGTTAATGTTTGTTATTTAGTTGTTGTTTCTGGTAGTGGTGATATACAGAAATAGAGAAAGAGAAAAACTCAGCATCAAAAGGTAGATGGGATAATTTAAGCTAAGAAAGGCTGGCTATTTATTCTTAATAGCCAGAACCTGTAAATACCTAGATGCCTCTCAATGGAAGAATGGATAAAGAAAATGTGGTACATTTACACAATGGAGTATTACTAAGGGGTAAAAATCAATGGCATCAGGAAATTTGCAGGGAAATGGATGGAACTTGAAAAAATCATCCTGCATGTGGTAACCCAAACCCAGAAAGACTAATATGGTATGTAATCACTCATAAGTAGATATTAGATGTAAAGCAAAGGATAATCAGGCTACAATCCACAGCCCCAGAGAAGCTAAGTAACAAAGAGGACCCTAAGAGGATGCATACATTTCCCTGGTAAAGGGAAATAGATGAGATCCTCTGGGTAAACTGAGGTGGGGGTTTGGAGCAGAGGGGGTGGAGGGATAGGAAAGTGAGGGATCTGGTTGGTCAGGGTGGGGCAGAACGGAGTGTGAGAATAGTGAAAGAGATATCTTGATACAGGGGCCATTGGGGGTTAGGGAGAAAACTGGTGCCAGGGAAACTCCCAAGGATCCACAAGGATGGCCAGCTAAGGCTCTTACTAATAGTGAGAGGGTGCCTGAACTGGCCTTCCCCTGTAATCAAATTGTTGACCCTAATTGTCAACAGCCTTCATCCAGTAACTGATGGAAGCAAATGCAGAGATCCGCAGTCTAGCACTGGGCCAAGCTCTGAGAATCCAGCTGAAGAGAGGAAGAAGGTATTTTATGAGTAATGGTGGTCAAGATTATGATGTGGAAACCTGCAGAGATAGCTGACCTGAACTAATGGGAGCTCATGAGACTCTGGTCCAACAGCTAGGGAGCCTGCATGAGACTGACCTAGGCCCTCTGCAAGTGAATGACAGTTATATAGCTTGATCTGTTCGTGTGGCCCCTGGAAGTGGGATCACATCTGTCCCTGGGGCATGAACTGGCTTTTGGGAGCCTATTCCCCATGTAGGGATGATACCATATCCCTGGATGTTGTTGATTGTGCTCTTATATTGGCACCTAGGCATCTATGTTTGGGGTGATCATAGTTAAAGGTGCTACTTTCTGATTTGGCTTTTTTGGGTAGGTGTTTTGTTCTTTACTTTCTGTTTCCTCTTTGGCCTTCTGGTATTTGTGCACTGGATTTCTGGCAGCTGGCATGACCTTTAGTCTAGCAGGGAATCTCCATCTGAGTTGAGGTGTGTGTGTGGGAGTGTGACCATCTGATCTGATGGCTAGTGTGGTCTTTGTTTCAGCATGGGGTGGCATAGTGGGATATGGTAATGAGAAGGGAAGTGGGGAGTGATAATGTTGGGGGGCACTGAGAGAGCAGAGGAAGTCCTCAGATGGGCCCCCTATCTGGAGTTCTAGAGGCCAGTGTGATCTCTGATCCAACAGAGAGTCTCTGTCTGAGTTTGCCTATTTGCTCTTATGACTGGTGTGGTCTGTTTCTCTGTCTGACTTATCCTTCACCTGTTCTGGAATGTACCTACACCTGTTCTGGACTGTCTGACTTGTCTTGCACCTTTTCTGGACTGGAGTGGCCTGCACCTGAGCAAAGAAAGAACATTTTATAATAGTAAGTTATTGTTGAGAAGTGTGTTGGACACTTGATTTTTAAATGTTCATTTCCCTCTGTCACAAGTATCTTGAAATCTTCAGAAACTCTGACTTTTACTTCAAATTAAAAAAAAAAATCTTTGCAAAATCTAAAGACAAAAGGGATTATATATCAAATGTGTAGCACTAGGTAAGATGACTTGGCTAATTGGCATATGTGTTTATATGAATATAATTAAATAATCTATATGATATTTCCATATATTTGGTTTTTAGGTTAGACTCAACCATGAAAAAACTATGTTTATCTTCGAGATGGGCTTAATTTAATATGGGGTATCTAATTAGTCTAACATCAAATTTAAATTTTTTTCTAATATTGAGAGTCAACATAAAATCAGAAAACCAAAATGACACTAAATATTTCACCAAAGAAATTTTTTTTATGAGGCTCAGAGATTCTTGGAGAGGCCTTGTAGGAGGAACTCACAGAGCTAAGGCTCAATCTCCCATTGAGGGTTTGCTAACCAAGTGAAGCTGGCACCTCTGAGAGTATGAAGCACAGAAGAGTGTGACACTAAAGACTGATAGAAGAGGTCAAATATCTAAAGACACATACCACATTTCTGCCCCAATGCAATTAGTGCTTAGGAATTTCATACATACATAGAATGTGTTTTGATCAAACTCGTCCACATGCCCTACTCTCCAACTTCTTCATATCCCCACTACCACTGTTCTTCCCCACCTCCATGTACTCTTTAAACCCACTGAACCCACTTAGTACTGCCAGGGTACAAATAGCACCATTAACTAGAAAACGGACACCACAGCAGGCTCACATTGCAGATACTACCTGATTCTCACTCTACTCTAGTAGCTTTTAATTGCTAGTAGTGCTTCAGCTTTGCAAAGAAATTGGTCATGGGGTTGCATAGACATCTCCATAATCATTATAGACCATTCCATTGTGTGGTGGTATTGTGTTCCCCAAAATATTGTGCACCCTAATAAATTTATCTGGGGTCAGAGAACAGACAGCCACTAGATACAGAGTCAAAAATGGTGGCTAGAAAATGGGTCAGAGCAAGCCATAGCAGAAGCTGGGTGGTCGTGGTGCATGCCTTTAATCCAAGCACTTGGGAGGCAGAGCTAAGCGGATCTCTGTGTGTTCAAGGATACAGTCAGCATGGAGACACATGCCTTTAATCCTAGTGAGTGACAGTGGAAAAAAAAAGACGTATAAGTAGTGAAGACCAAAAACTAGAAGCATTTCGCTGGTTAAGCATTTGGCTGGTTAAGCATTCTGGCTTTCGAGCAGTAGTTCAGCTGAGAGCCATTGGGATAAGGACACAGAAGCTTGCAGTCTGAGGAAACAAGACCAGCTGAGGAACTGGCAAGGTGAGGACTCAGACTGTGGCTTGTTCTGTCTCTCTGATCTTCCAGCATTCACCCCAATACCTAGCTCAGGTTTGATTTTATTAATAAGATTCTTTAAGATTCTTGTTACATCATTGCTCTTGGCTAATATCCAGAACTTGATAGTAAGACTCTATTGTTGAAGACACTATATATTTGAGTCATAGGGCATGAAGACATCAAACTGCTACTGACCTTAGACATTTCATCACTGCTGGTTAACTTTCATGGTGCTGCAAGATGCTTTGCATGCTACTTGGGGAGAAAAGGAATCAATAGTCATAACCAGTTTTGCACCCTAAAAGCTAAAATTAATTACTGAACTGATGAGCTATTTTCATTGGTGCAACAGTGTTATTAATGTTATGGGAGTCACCAAACATACTTTGATAGGATTAATGCCTGCTCCATAAGACAGAACTCATGCCTGATACTGTTAACTGGAACAAAAAAATTATGGCTGAATAGATGATAGGCTTTAGGGAAGAGGCTGATACTATTATTTTGATAAATGCACGTTTTCTTTATTCATCTGTTGATGGGTACCTAGGTAGGCTCCATACAGTGAGTATTATGAATAGAGCCAAAATAGACATGGGTGAACAGGACTTTCTGTTGCACTATGCTGATTTAGATTCCATGGGCATAGTCCTAGGAGTGGTGTGGCTAGATAGTATAGTAGTTCTGGTTTTTGGTTTTTTGAGGAATTTCAACACCCATTTTCATAGCTGGACTAATTTTAGTCTCTACAGCAGTATGTAGGAGAAGCTCTGAGGTCGACTGTGTTAAAGTACCTGATATTCTTGAATGATATGTATTAGGAAACATCGCTATTTAAAATGAATATATAGCTGGGCAGAGGTGGCACACACCTTTAATCTCAGCACTTGGGAGGCAGAAGCAGGTGGATCTCTGTGAGTTTGAGGCCAGCCTGGTCTACAAAGCAAGTTTCAGGAAAGGCTCAAAGCTACATAGAGAAGCCCTGTCTTGAAAATCCCCCAAAAATATATAGTAATTTTAAAAGGAATTGAAAATTTATTGGAAAGTTGGTTGAAAAGAGATGTAAGACTGAGTTGGTTTAAATAAGGATGGAGAATGGAACATTAGAAAAGATTCACTGATAGAATATCTATATGATATTTTACCTCAAAAATAGATTTTTCTAGTCATAATAAATACAGTGTTTAAGTAAATGTTAATGTTATTACAGCATTGTTCAAAAAGGTCAAAATGGAAATGAGATATTGTTCTGACCTGTAATTAAGCAACTTTTTATTTGACCACATTTTCCTGATTAAAATCACTCAGAAGATACTCATAGGGCAGCTGAGGTGGCTTGGTGGGTGAAGTCATTGCTACTTAAGCTTGATGACCTGAATTCAAGCACCAGAACCCATGTCAAAGTGGAAGGAGAAAGCCCAGTTCACAAAGATGTCCTCTGCATATGTGATATACCCTACGTGATATACTCTAACATATTACTACTAATAATAATAACAACAAACTTATTTTAGAGGATAATAATAAAATAAATATTTTAAGTACAAATTTATACTCTGTGTAGATGAAGATGGCATACTTACCTCTTCAGAATGAGTATGTTGACTACAGAGAAAGAATTATAGACGATCCATTAGAGACAGAGCTGGCTTTGGAAAAACAAATGTAATACTGTTTTTAGATTCTAAATTTCTTGGTTAGGCAGACCAGAACTTTCACACTGTTGTGAAACCCTCAGTCCTACACATCTCTACATCTCCGTTTTCTTCTACTTCCTCCAGACATCATGATGTCCCACTCAAGCATGAGTTCTGTGCACTGCCTTGTTCTCACCCCTGCTCAAGGCTAGCTCCTCAAGAAGGCTTTTCTGGACCTCCTAACAGGAAAATCATTCCAGTGTCTGGACTCTAGCAGTTAACTCTTTCATAGAGGCTGTCCTCCTGGTTCCATTATGATTATATAATGTAAAATTATATCCTTACAATTGGAGGCCATGCTGTTGTGTTTATACTTTTATCATGGAGCAAAAAGCATCAAATAAATCAATGTCTTAGGAGGTTTGTGACGCTTTTAGGCAAAAGAAAATTTCCAATAAAAAGGGCAAGTTTTGAAGATTTTGATTTGAATGTGTTTCCTTAATTAAGGGAAGAAGGGATAGCTGGGAGAAAAAGAAATAAGAGGAAGAAAAATGCCCCAGGCAAACAGTTGAGGCCTCACAATCAGAGGGCAAAGCCAAGCTACAGTGACAGTTTGCCACAATATAAATCTTACTAGGTGATAAAGCCAAGAAGACATACAGCACTGCTTTCACAAATCAACATTTTGTAGGTACCTGAAAGATCCATTTTCAGTTCAACCCTACCAGTTCAATACCTTTCCCTCAATAACCATAGCATGCAGAAGATATTTAACTTCATGAATTATAAAATGACAAGAGACATTTCTGTATTGGTTGTGGATTCAATCCCACAACAGGTTCAAAAGTTCAGAAGCAGGTAATACCTGAATTTATCATAGTATGGCCAACTACATGAGCCGCATTTTTAAATAATACATACTTTAAATTATTGAAGGTAAGTATCAACAGGTGAGAACATGGTGTTTTAAAGTACCCTCTGGTTTCCTAAAATGCTGCTGCACTTTTCAAATATTCCTCAGAGTAATAAATAATTAAACCACACATGCTCAATATTAACAAAGAGAAGCTTGGCATATTCTATTGTAAGTAGCTATTTTAGGAATGGTTTCCTCAAAGTATAATCATTGTAATAGAACACTTTCTGATTGTTTATTCTGTTCCCAACACTAAAAACAAACCAGGAACATTAACCCACTCAGTTCTCATAGCATTGTGTTCTTTCTATGATAAAGAACTGTATCTTTACCACTGTAAAGATGAGGACCAGACTCCTCTAATGTTTACATGCAAGCTTTGTATGTTAAGTTGCTCTTGTTTGGATATCCCTCCTCCCTTTTGTTTTCTATCCTGTGTTCTGTTAAAGACAAATCTTTCTTGCTTTTCCTATTCTGGCTTCTACTCTGCAATTATCTACTCATCCATCCATCCATATGTCCATACACCCATGCATGCATCCATCCATATTCTCCTGAAAACTTTGCTGGATATCATTATTCATAAGCTAGTAGCTGACAAGGAAATAAATTAGTTAGTTCTGGGAACTCAAGAAACAAGAGTAAGTGAAGGCTGTGTTTAGGGATTTTGAAGATCTAGGGAGATTTGAGCACTGTCCAGACTTTCAAAATAGCCTATGATGACAAGAGAGAAGAAGAAACACAATGATATGTAGATTTGGGTAGCTGGAGTTGTAAGCTGAAATGCCCAGAGAAGCATGTGGCTTGAAAATAAGAAACCACCTGTCACTCTTGTGTGTTAGAATAGGTATGATTCTGTCTGAACCCTACAGGTGAGTGTGTGCCCATTTGCAGGCTCAAAATTCAAAATTCAAAAATAAATAGCAACCAAGCCAATATTAGCTAAGAATATATGATTTGAAGATGACATTAGCTAATGGATCATCTGTTTAAGACCTCTGGGAAGAAAGTAATATTTATTAAAAATTTACTAACATTGAGGCACCTATGTGCCATTAAGTCACCTTGTATATTGGTTGCTCTAATCCACAGTGAGGATTACTCTAGGTCTATCTCTGAGGGTGCTTCTTGATGAGACTAGTATTCAAATTACATTGAAGTAAAGCAGATAGTCTTCTTGTGGACAAGCTCATTGAGTCTGAAGAGAATAAAGGGCTGATCTTTCCCAAGTAAGAAAGGAGCTCCCTGTTTGAGAACTTGGGCATGATGTTTTTACCTTGGTAGTAGGAACTGAAGGATAAGTGTTCCATGCCTCACACTAGCCTGACTTCAGACTGCAACTCCTGCATTGACTTTCTTGGGAGTCTGCCCTGGGATTCAGATCTTTTGATTTTGTGAGCCTCCATGATCTTTTCAGTCAGTACCTTACTCACTCTTCCCCCCTCACTCTTCTCTCTTCCTCTCTGTATTATTGGTTTTGCTTCTCCAGAGAAAAAATACACTGGGATGTGAGCTGGCCAATAAATTTGTCAGATAATGTTACCAACTACCCAGGAGATGGTCCCTGGGATAAGTCCCACTTAGGGGACAAAACGGAGACACGGCTAGTTGAAATCTTCTTCTAGTATGCAAAGAACAATGGTTTTGAGTTGTAAGTCTCGCATCAGCTTCAAGAGTCTTTTCCTCAATGCACCACACTTCTAGCACTTGAAAAGGGACCTCTTATGTCTAGGAGTAGCGTCAGTCATGGGGATGAAAGCCAGACTGCAGATGGCTTAGAGGGAGAATAAGGAAAGGAAGTCAGTAGATTCAAATTTTTCAGTCAAATATTTGGCAACAAAAAAAATAGGGGAGAGTAAGATGCTCATTATAAAAGAAAACAAAGACAAAGAATGAGATTTTTCATTTATAAGGATACATACATATATATATATATATATATATATATATATATATATATATATATATACAAAATGTTGCTGAGAAAGGCAATGTAGAATTTCTAAGGTTGTCAAGTAGCTGCCACCTTTCTCCTTGTGTAGAAAAGGAGAAAATAATCCCAGACATGCCTTTGGTCTCTAGGCAAATGCCAGGTCACCCTCTGGGCAATTTAAATCCATCTAGCTGCCAGACAGAGCACGTCCCTGCCCTGCTGATGAGCCAGGATTTCTGACAGATATTGACCAAATACACTTGCTTTTTTCTTTCATCACCATTCAATTTGCTTAAATAAAAAGTCCAATGAAAAATGACTTCCTCAAATATATCCAACGCTGCATCTACCTACTCCCGTTATTTTTGGACGTCCCTCTGGAGTGATTTGGTTATATGCATGTAACTCCCCATTCACCACATCTAATATGCAAGTCTTAAATTTTTAAAAGTGCCTGGGCAGTCCATGGACAGCACAAAAACGAGGCAAGTTGTCCATTTGTGACTTGAAATTAGATCCTTTGAATCCAGAGAAATTAGTCACCATATCCATCTCTATTGCATTTCGCGTCTCCTTTTCCTTCCCGTCACTCACCAGACAGTAATGTTCTCAGATCAAATATTCTCTATAAATTGAGAGAACATTTAGCTGATTTATGGGGCTTTTAGCTATTATATACTTACCTATTCAATAAAAGTAAGTACTTACCTCACATGACACATATGCTACCTTCACAATATAAGATCTTTCCTTCAAGGGATTCAGGCATCAAATTGTAATGAGATTTCTTGTAGCTAATACATCACTTAAGGGCAAACTGACATTCCAAATCTATTTCCTTTTCTCTTTCTCCTTTTTATCAATGGAAGTTAGTCAGGGCATAGCATTCTTTGTAAGACCCTTAAAATTATCAAGATTCTTTTATTCTTTAAAAAAAAAAAACTTATAAACTTGCTGAATAAAAATGAGTCAGATTATTGGCATTGCATTTAAGGGTAGAAAAGGAATGGTGAGTCAGTCTCTTATTTGCAATTTCAGGTCCCAGAATGAGGAACAGAATAACCTCCATCTTTCCACCCATGTCAGGGGGAGGTTTTGGTAAAAATCTATCTATGCTTGTCTATGTTCAAAAATCAATTACAAAAACCAATAATCAATTAAATGTTTACTTTACTACAAACTTGAGGTGTCTGAAGAGATGTAAACATTCTAGCAATAAATTCTTTGAAGGAAATTCTAGTTCAGGCTCTGTGGATACAGGGTAGAGATTTCCTCTGAGGCAAAGCTCTTTTGTGACCGAACAGTAAGGACAGCATTGCTTCTAATCCAGTTCCAGAGGTACTTGGGGATGAGAATCTCAGTGAATTAGTGTACATAGTTCGTATATACTAAAGACATGTGTTTGTTAAACTGTCTTCTACTGCCATTGCAGGGACTCAGGTTATTACAGAAGATCTACATTTGAGTTGTGGAACAAGGAAAGCAGGCTGCTGAACTTCCTAAAGTCTCCCAGCCCACTCTGCCTCTTCTTCAATCTCTTCTTCAAGCTACTCACAGATTGTAACCTCTTGGACAGGCAAGATGGCTCAGTGGGTAAAGGCCCTCAACAAGCCTGACGACCTGGGTTTGATTACAGGACTCATATGGTGGAGGTGAAAGCGTACTACCATAAAACTTTCCTCTGATTTCCCCCTGTGTTCTATGGGACACGGACACACACATACACACACACACACACACACACACACACACACACACAGACAGAGAGAGAGAGAGAGAGAGAGAGAGAGAGAGAGAGAGAGAGAACACATTTAATTTTAAAATAATGTAACTTTGGATGTAGCACTTTTCTTTACATTCTCAGGGACTTATAAGAGTGCTCTTCTACTTATTTTTTAATGTGACATTCTCAATTATCCATCTCTGCTGTATTTTCTCATCTCACCATGGTTCTTTCATTAGGTTAACTGATCCCTTTCATCCTCATTTACAGTCTTGTCACTTCAATCTTGTACTTTATAACTTTTGATCCAGAATATTCTTTCCTCCTTGCTACAGAATCAGTTTTGCACACAGAATAAAGTAATTTATCAGGTGTGTGATTAAATATTTTATGTACATTGCTTTAGGTATTCTTACCCCTATGTTTAAAGCTCTGTTCAATGACATACAGGCAGGATACAGTGAAGTCAGTGTTTGAATCCAGTTCCACTTCAGACCATAAACATAGCTGCCTTTCTACACCTGATCTTAAGAAGAAGATGGGCCAGCATGATGGAAGAGAGGTGGGAGTTACTCTCTAGGATGGCCTGCCCTTCAGATATGATGCTTGGAAATGAACTCCTGTTAATTATAAGTCTGGTAATCTGTGGATTGCTAAGTGTGAGGGGAAGCAGCCAGAGACTTCACATGTTGTGAAGTTAAGGACAAAACCACATGCATTGTGTCAGTGGGATGATAAGTAAACACCAGGAGGAGCATAGGTGACCTCCACTAATCAGTGAGGTCAAGAATGTAACCCAGGAGAGGCCAAAAAATAAAAGGAGCTAGAAGATGGATTAGATTCTGACTTTAAAATCAGCTAGAAAGAGCACACCATTATCAAGTAAGAAAGAATAACAAAAGAAAATCTCTACTTGGAGTGCAGAGAATTAATTGAGTGAAGATATTTTCTTAACTTGAATTTAATAATTTTTATATGGAAAACAATGTATCATTTTGATTCATCTAAACTAATTTATTTATATTTAATGTCCTGATGAGGAGCTTAACTTATGGTATTATTAAACCATTGTAATTTGAGAGAACATAAAAATGTGAAAGACATGAAGTGTATGAGATAGAATTCCTTTTGATTGATTTTTCTAGGTTATCTGTTACATAATAAGCCTTTTATACAATTAGTGCCCTAAAAGGAACAAGGTTTGGTTATTGCCTTATGAATAATGTTATATTAGACACTGTGGGTGAAACGAAAATAATTAAGGTCCCAGAGAAACCAAGAATCAACGAGGGTAATTACGACAAGCCAGCAAGAGGTATCATATGACACAGAGTATAATATGCTGTGAATGTTCCAAAAGGGACTCCAGCCATCCAGTGAAGAAGGCACAGTCAGTTTTCAAAGTCAGAGATCTTCTGCAAAAATGGAGTGAATTGCCGGGTGGTGGTGGCCCACGCCTTTAATGCCAGCACTCATGACACAGAGCCAAGCAGATCTCTGTGAGCTTGAGGCCAGCGTGGCTACCAAGTGAGTTCCAGGAAAGGCACAAAGCTACACAGAGAAACCCTGTCTCGGAAAAAAAAAAATGGAGTGAATCTTAAACAATGGGGTGGGAGTTATAAAGAAGAAATGGGAGAAAAGGAAAACAAACTAATATCATACTCATGAGGGGAGATAGAAAGGTTTCTGGAGTCTTGCCCAATCAATAGCCATCAGTAGGGTAGGAAATATCAGCCAATTTGCCTGAGTACCACCAGTGTCATGTGTCAGTCTAAGTAAAACACAGGCCTGCCTTCACTGAGCAGCGGGGAGAGCTAAGAAGACAAAGACTGACACTAGACCATAGATGCTTTGGTACTGATGTCTAGACAAAGTAATCTGTATAACACTTAGCTACTTCACTTTTAGACAGGGACCTATGTTGAAGTAGGACTAATGATAAGCAGGCAAATGAACCTCATAATCTGATAAATACAGGAACTAGCCAGGGAGAATATTTAGGAGTATGTTATAATGATTCAAGAGAAATATTGCAGGAATGAGAAACAGACTTATAAGTGGAGATGGCACAGACCATGGGACTCTGGCTATTGATTTGTTGACATACATGTATTGGCAATGGTTTATCCTTTCTACTTTCACAAGCTAAATTTGGTTGCTGTTCAAAACACAGGACAAATCTGATTAAATGCTCATTTTCACTGTTGTCTAAATACAATTATACTAAGAAGGCCTGATAAGACCTGTAATATATGGGCTTTGGGAGGAGAATGGTTGGGATATTATTCTTGGCTTAAGAAACATAGTGAGAGACTAATAAAGTTTTCTGAAGATTGAGAAAAATATGTCAGAGATGATATTTTTTTGTTTTTTTTTTTAATCACAAGACAAAAATTTAGGACCTTGGATTTCTAGATGCATTATATTTCAGAAATTGAATCTATAGAATTGGTATTCCAACCCTACTTCCCCCACTATTGGAAACAGAGCTTAACACAAACAATGGACATTTATAACACATGTAAAATTTTAAAGCCAATACATTCAAGGAGGAAATTAGTTCAAGGAATGTGCTTGGACATGCCAAGTCCTATAGATTATGGGCACCAAGAGAAGTCTCTTCTCTTGTAGCCCTAGCAAGTTACTATGATTGGAAACATTAAAAAATGAGAAGGGAAGCAACCACCATGCCAGTGTAAATGCTAATATAAGACAAGCAGACTGCAGGCCAGCCAACATGAAGCAAAGACAACACCTGTGTCAGGACCACTCCATCAGAGCCAAAGGGATACCTCAAAGCAAAGCCTAGTGTGCAGTTGTGTCCACCAGAGTGGAAGGGCACAAAGACTAAATTTACATTCTGGAAACTTCTTCAGAGTTGCCTTCTATAGCCTGTCAATGAAATGAGGGAATACAGAAAGATCTCTGAAAAGGGAAGACTTGTTGTCCCTTGTATTGTCTGTGGGGGACCTGCCCAAATTTTACCCTGGGTACTCTCGAGGAGAGAGGGATAAAAAAGTATCAGGCAGAAAGAGAGACCTAGTTGATGAGAAGAAAGACAGAAACACGGGATAGCTTCAGGAGGACCTGGGTCAATACCCAACAGCCCAGAACTTATTCCAAAGGTCTTTTTATAGCAATGCAAAGTGGTGAGGCAAAAGACCGCCCCCCTGCTAGATACAGCCAAGTGTAGACCTTCCAAATACCTGGTAACCATGTCCATGGTCAAATCATCCCCTTATACAACCCTGATGGGTAAAGCAAGCTCAGATTCTCTGACCTTGAGTAATTTGGGCCTCCATAGTTGTCAGGAAGCACAAATAGGACAGATGACATGGCCAGTTTTCAAATTTCATTTGTTTTGAGACAAACAGACCTCATCAGAGGATCTGCCAATCCAATGGACATTGAATCTTACCTAAGCTCAGATTCATGGGGAGGAAAGAGTGGGTGAAATTTTTCCCTCCGTTTTATCTAGATGATAAAGTATACTGAGGTGGAGTTTAAAAAGTTGGCAAAAGCCAATTATATTTAGCATTCAGGTAACTTACAGTGAGAATGTTGGCATCATACAGCTGTGCTCCTGGGTACAGAGGAGGAAAATGTGAGTGTAGCCTGAAGCATTGACCTTGTCTAGTGAGTGTATTCTTAAAGCAGCAGAGGAGTCGAAGAGTAGAGGAAAGTTACAATATTATTAGATTTTTATATAAAATTACATACTGTTTATAGGAACTACAGCATATGTTTATTAGTAAGCGAGAGGGTGGTGGAATGTGAATGAAAGGCCAATGCTTTATTTTAATAGAAAGGATGTGTAATGGAACCAAATTAAGAGATGTATAATGTCAGGTACACATCATAGATGTATGAAGGATATATGTATACAAGTCCAGGAGTTGTCTCATGAATGTGTGTTGTGCTGGGCAGTGGTGGCACATGCCTGCCTTTAATCCCAGCACTCGGGAGACAGAGGCAGGCAGATCTTTGTGAGTTTGAGGCCAGCGTGGTCTACAGAATGAGATCCAGGAAAGGTGCAAAGCTACACAGAGAAACCCTGTCTCGAAAAATCAAAGAAAAAAAAATTGTGTTGCACTTTCCAGTTTAGTTGAAGTTTGGACTCATCTTATGTTTGGGGGTAGAACTCAGGCTCTGTCAATAGTTAACATGACACAATGTCGAAATTTTCAAAAGATAACATGAATAATGCCATAAAACCATTACTAATATACAAAGTCACTCTAGAGAGGTATTTTCCACTGTGACACCATGGAATTTGTGGGGGGTGCCTAATACAATTATTTTGTTTTAAATTCAAAGACAGTCAGAATCTCCAGTAGCCAGAGAGTATGGTAGATGCAGTAGTTATCTTCCTTTCCTTTCCTTTTACTTTCAAGTAATCACTATCCTTTATGCCATTGCCAGCTGGAGCACAAATGGACTCCTACATAGACTCAGTCAAAATGAGTCCACCTTTCCTATGGAAAGTCTTCCCTACACACAGTCCCTAGGAGCTACACTGGCAATAACTACTATGGAGAGATCAGCATCCTGTAGGAGGAGCTGGCAACTCCACATCACCTGCATTCAAAGAGCTCATCTCAGAGGGTAGCTAGTGGTCATTTTCACCCACTGGTGTCTGCCATCACTGCAACACAAAATAGAAATAATATTATTTCTTTGCTTACATGTCTGTGAATACAATTATCAGAAAATGTACAGCAAAGCAGAGGTTCTGAGCACATTAGATTCCTATCATGCAGTATGTTGCCTACTCTATTAGAAATGTAACAAAAACGAGTTTAAAATTAATCAAGCAATTAATCAGCATTTAAAAACTCCTTACATTCTACAGTCCTTTAGACAAAACTTCACCTCCAAGATTGGGCATGCCATTCACATACAGTCTGAACTGGAGTGAACCTGCATTCAGCCTCCAAACAGGAAAAATCCATGGAATGAAAGGCCCCAGATTTCAGTCCCAACGTTGTCATTGGCTAGAAGAGGACATTAAGAACTTCATTTCCCTGAGCTTAGTTTTTGAAATCTGCTGAAGGATACATCATCCTCCTTGTAAAGCCTATTCTGAGATTTGTAGGAATGTGTGTGGTTCCTGCCTTCCAAATGGCCTACAACCACTCCTGGGAAGTGTTTTTACAGTGTTGAAGTGTCATTGAAATAAAAGGATAAAAACATTGCCTCTTTCTAGAGCAACACATTGTTGGGAGGCTTTGTGGGATAACTGAAAGAGTATTGAATTCAAGTGTTGTAAAATTAGGATAAGCAGTTTAGTAGCATAGATTGTGCATTATCTTTTAATTTAAAATGTAAAATTTCCCTTGAACCTTACCCTTCATTACTCCCACTGTCATCCAGGTTGTTCATGTAGATCTCATCCATTTCTCTGTCATTAGGCGATCCCTGTGTCTTTCCTAGGGTCCCGTTTTCTAGGTAGCCTCCCTGGAGTTGTGTAGCAGTCTAGTCATCTTTGTTTTACATCTAGTATCCTACTATGAGTGAGTACATACCATGGTTAGGGGAGCAGGAGATCCCAGCTGGATCAAGAACAGAAGAGAGAACAAGGAATAATAGACCATGATAAATGATGACCACATGAGAACAGGAAGAAGCAAAGTGCTAGAGAGGTCCCCAGATATCCATAAAGATACCTCCACTGTAGACTACTGGCAATGGTCAAGAGAAAGCCTGATCTGACCTAGTCCTGTGATCAGATGGCCAAACACCCTAACAGTCATGCTGGAACTCTCATCCAATTACTGATGGAAGTGGATGCAGAGATCCTTGGCCAGGCCCCAGGTGGAGCTCCAGGAGTCCAATTGTAGAGAAAGAGGAGGGACTGTAAGAGTGTGAATTGTTGAGACTAAGATTGGAAAAGCACAGGGACAAATAGCCAAACCAATGGAAGCACATGAATTATGAACCAAAGGCTGTGGAGACCCTAGCTGGATCGGGGCCTCTGGATAAGTGAGACAATTGAATAGCTTGAACTGTTTGGGAGGCACCCAGGCAGTGGGACCTGGTCCTGTCCTTAGTGCATGAGCTGGCTTTTGGATCCTTGGGCTTACACAGGGACACTTTGCTCAGCCTGGAAGGAGGGGAGTGGACCTGCCTGTACTGAATCCACCAGGTTGAGTTGAATCCCCAGGGGAGTCTTGGCCCTGGAGGAGATGGGAATGGAGGGGAGGGGCTGGGGGGATGGTGGGGGTGTAGGCAGGAGCGGGGAGGACAGGGGAACCCATGGCTGATGTGTAAAATTAAAACACAAATACAATAAATAAAAAAAGGAGAAAAAAAGAAAAAATGTAATATTTCAAAGAAACTCCTAACTTTGGGGATACTACATTAGCCTACACTCCCTGAACTCCTGTGTTAGCCATTAGTTTTTGTCTGCCACTCCTGAGTCTTTACTGCAAACATTGATAAACCCTGAAAAGGAGTTTTCAATCTCAAAGATTTTCACTGTATTAGTCAGCTATTTGTTGCTGAAACAAAACACCTGAGTTTAAGTCATCTTATCTGAATAAAAATTTATGTTAGCTCACAGTTGTTGACCTGTCAATCTATGATTAATTGGGTATGTTTGTTTCTGGAACTGGTATTATTGCAGGATATTGTAGTATAGAGTGTGTAGTCAACCAAAGCTGAGTGTGGCAAGGAAGCAAAAGCAGAAGGTAAAGGGTCAATGTTTGCACATCTCCAGTCATGGGCACATCTCCACTGACCTAACTTCTGCTTTAAGGCTCTACCTCCTAAATGCTTCACTAGCTCCCAGTGGCACCACAGGCTGGCAACTAAGCTGTTAGCATATGAGTCTTTGCAAATCACTCACAACCTAATTGATTATCTCTACTGGTTTTTGCTTTGAGTATTAATCTCCTAGTAATTTTCTAAGAAAGAAAATATCTTCAAAAATTTTTCATCTAATTCTTCTGTTTGTTATGAAGACATCATTGCCTGTCTCAACATACTTTTCAAGTTAGCTCACAGGACTTTGTTCAGTAAAACAAGTAAACAAAGAACTAAAAGACAGCAGAAATGAAGGCCAAATCTAGGAGCTGTCTGGACTTCTTCCCCACAGACCAGATAAGCTGGGGCTAAGGAGCTGGCGAGATGTTTCCCTAGTTGCCCATGATCTGTTTTCTGCACTTAGTCACAGTCTGTCTGTGATAGGCATGATAGGCATGGCCTCACCTTTCTGATGGATACAGTGCAGTTATGACTAGGTACCATAAAGATAGTAACCAAGTTAACAGCTGTTCTGTAGAATGAATGCCAAGTTGGGTACATAAAGACACTGACTTTGGCACTTCCAATATAAAATCAAAGTTTAGGACTACTAACCACATGAAAAATAGGGGAACAGCCAACTAAAATCTAGTCACCCCATTCCATTTTAATGCAAGACTCTAGCCAGATTTCAATAGTAGATCCATCAGCTAATCTGGATTCTTATCTACTTGGGATTTTCCTTTATTTGGTTTTTTATTGTTCCTTGTACATAGCAGTGTGTGTGTGTGTGTGTGTGTGTGTGTGTGTGTGTGTGTGTGTGTGAGAGAGAGAGAGAGAGAGAGAGAGAGAGAGAGAGAGAGAGAGAGAGAGATATTTGTGCATAGGATGAAAAGAAAAGAAATGTTGACAGAAGAGAACATTCATGGCTTAACAAACATAAATCAGGCTGAGAAGCTTTTGGCAGAGATTCTGGCTTATTTACTGGTAAATGTATCATGGGTTTTGCAAAATGCTTCATATGTTTTGTAGATCTGAAGGAACAGCACATTTAGCTTCTAAAATTTGTATCTGCAGATCTCATTTGCTATCTTAGTTTTATTGGCTAGCTGATAGTAAGACAATTCTAGAGCCAAAAGCCAAATGTATGTGTGAGTATGTTTGTGTGCATGTGTGTGTTTTATGGTATGAGATAGAAATGTCTACAATCATAAAAAAGTCAATGGCAAATGTAACATCTATCCATTATGTAGAAATGCATCAGTATCCTGGGCTCTGCTGAAGGGACCCCTGGTACAGATGCCTTCCTTCCTCTTGGTCTTCTTTGGCCATATGATTTCCTTCCATGGATTTGATACTGTCATTGTACTGGCTCTTCTGGCTTCTGCTCATAGCTGACTCCAGACAGCTACTAATTCTTGTCCAGGAGAAAAGATACACTCATCTTTGCTCTTAATACAGTTCAGGCACTAACCAAGGCTGGCAAGACAGCCAAGTACACAAATAATGAGCATTTGAGTCTATCCAAAACTCATTTAGAAATATTAAAAGAGTCTAAGGGGACAACCATAGACTCAGTATCAGTTAGCATCTGTATTACCTAAGATGCAGCTTTTTGCATGCAGGGATTCTGGATGCTGTATACATTTTGCATAGTAATATACAAAAATTGAGATCTGTAATTGGTTTCTGATGCTTGAGATAATGAATATATGTTCAGGAAGTTAGGAGTTGATATAGAAGAATGTTGAATTGACATTTATGAAGTTATACACACACACACACACATATATAAAATTATATATGTGTGATGTGTATGTGCATGTGCGTGCGTGCGTGCGTGCGTGCGTGCGTGCGTGTGTGTGTGTGTGTGTGTGTATGTGTGTGGTGTATACTAAGATTCATCCTGAGAAAAAGCAAGAAAAATGAAAAATAAGCTTCAAAATTGTTTAGAAAATAATATGGGATATGTTATATACACAATCAGTCCAGAACTATTTACATGTCATAAGTGGTCAATTTAAAACATTCATGATAAAGAGGTGTCCAGGGGCATGTTCTGTTGTTCTGTTGGTGTGCTGTGGACCAGTTAAGTAGGCACCAAAGGCACTGGACAACTCTTTACGCCTCTGTGGAAATCTAGTCACACACCTGTATAAGATTATAACTATCTGGGTTTTTGACCGAAATTTTAAGAAAGAAGGAACTTTCCTGAAACTATGTCCATGTCTGCACATTCACAAATCAATGTTTCTGAGCTCCAAATGATAGCTAATGAGAAATGACTGATGGACTGGTTACTTCTCTGGTGGACGGAGTTTCTTACAGATTGGGCTGAGTTAACCGCAACTGCTAAAGACATATTTATACCTCACACCAGATGAGAAATTAGAGTCCTTCCCAGTGGCAAAGATGGACTTATAAGGGGTTATGTGAACTTCCTCTGGGCACTCTCAATGGAAACTCTCTTGTCTTGGGTGGGGAAGTAAAGAGGAAAGAGAAAGAAAAGTGTAATAATTCTGAAATTCCCAGATGTCTTTGACTGGACTGTCTCTAATATTTAGAGCAGGACAAATACAGGTGAAATGAAAATAGCCAACAGATGTCTGTTTTCAGTCTGGGGCTGCTCATCCTCCACTACTCCCTGAAGATGTTGGCACTGCCTGATGTGCAGCTGGAGTGGCCACAGCAGCACTGTAGTGGCAAGCTAACGACAACCCCCTGATTTGTGTTTCCTGTCAAAAGCGAGGTGGCCATGTTCTCACTCTAGCCTCAGGCACCATGAAGGAGAAAAGTAAAATCTCTTTATTTTCATTATCCTGTGTGTTCAAAGGATTCTTTCCATTTTCCAATTATGGTTAAATAGCATTTTTTTTTTTCTTTTTGGTCTCCTCAGTCCATGTCACGATCGTTAGGTCTCCTCCCATGTATAAATCTGGAGCATCAGACCACAATTTGCACTGTCAGCTCCTGTGAGTGAAATCTACAGTGCTGGCCGAGCTGTCTTACTTTTGCCTTTGTAGCAACTTTTAGACCACAATAACCATCATCAGTTTAAAGCAGCAGATCCATTACATTTCCTCTGTTCCTACAGCCCCACATTAAGCTAATATTATCTATTTCCCCAGTGAAAAGAGTCCTTCCAGCCCTATCAATTATTAATTCCTTGCTTGCAGCTAATGTTTTCTCTGAATTATTTAAATGCATCTTCATTTATCAATAAACATAAAATGTTAAACAAAGAATACTGATGAAGGGCATTATTTAAACTATAACATTTTATGAGATTATTTCAAGCGCCTTTTTCTGATTTATTAACACAATATATTTTATAATTATTTTCCCATTTCTAAAAAAAAATTATCCTGGGTATCATCGAGAAGTTTGTAGATTTTCTGAGTGCTCTTTTCAACTTTTGTTGTGATTTTGACAACTTTCTTTTAAAATATCATTAGGTGTGTATCTCTGTCTTCATATATGTATGTGTGTGTGTGTGTGTGTGTGTGTGTTGTGTGTGTGTGTGTGTCTATGTATGTGTATATTCACATACATAAAATGATATATATCTAAATTGCACATGATTTTTAAAAACTAAAACACAGGTTCATCATTTTTAATCTTGTTTTCAAGATCAAAGACACCATTAACTAAATTTCCCATTGCAAATCAGCACTATCTCCTGCAAAGGGGTTCTGTGTGGATCTTATAACATCTGCACAAACATGAATTAAACAAACAGGCAAAGAACAATGCCTTTATGGTTCAAAGCTAAAGCTTTAAGCTTGATGCAAATGAATACTACTCTTGCCTCCTACTTGTTGATTTTTTTTAAAGTCTTAGCTGTACACTCTCACAAATCACTGGCTTCCTTGTGTTCTAGTTTGTCTCCATTTTACAATTCCAAATAAATAAGCATCATTTAGAAGTCCAGCTATTATACTAGTGCATTTTTATCCTGCCACTCTCTGGAATAGAGTAAAACTGAAAGTTATATACAAAATGTTTTAAGGACACCAAACTAGAAAAACAAGAATCTATAAACACCGGTAAAAGCAAACATTTTAAGAGTCCAATTGTATAATCCTGCTACCAATGCTTCACATACTTCTGTCCTGATCACTGGATTTCTTTTAAGTAGATGATTTAATTTGGAGGTCATAAAATGAGCATTGCCACTTCCAATTAGTTCTTCCCCCAATTTAGAAAATTCTGGATTCTTTGATAATCTAAATTGCCCAAGAAAAATCTAAGTTGAAAATAATGTTGACCATAGATAATGTTTATTTCGCAGTAATTACATATTTATCCTAAATATTCAACAGTATTTCTTACTAAGACTATTTAACACACAGCACAATAAAGCATTCAAATAATGTGCACTTTTCCAGCAATGTGATTTTAAAGCAGGCAATGATTTTGAAATTCACATGATCCAAGTCTTTCTCTACAAAAACGAAGAAACATAGATTTAGAAGTGTTATTGACTTTCCCATAGTCACAAAATTGTTATCAATCAATACTAAAGTTCATAGAAAAATTTGTTTGGGGTTTCTTTGTAATGGAGGAAAGGAACATGTATGTTTCAGAGAACATGTATGTCTGTCAATGCTTACTGACATTGACGTTAATCATTTTCTAGAAAACCATTGTTGACAGAGAGAGACCTCCAAATTTATCATGTCTGTTATTATCTAAATTAAATTTTTGCAAATGAAATAAACTAGAATTCAGGTGATGTAAAATAACAATCACAATATGTTCTGTGACCATCTGTGAGCTTTTCAATTGTGTGGCATAAGATTCTGTAAATTACTTAATGGCATAAACTCAGGATAAGCCATAGGCAAAATAGAACCCAGGCCTGTAGTCCTTTAATTTCCTGGCCTTTGCTTTTTAAACAATGACTGGTCTCTATGGTTTAATATAAGTTAAAGGTGTGTTGAATGCTGGAGGTTAGGCATTATTCTAGAATGTCAGATGAAATCCTCCAGTCATTCTAAGCAAAAATGATTCCAGCTGGGTTTTCTTGTTTCCATCCTATAAATGAGGGACTAACACCTAATGAGATCATTTTACTGGGTGACTTAACTGATAGGAAAACCAAAAATGTATAAGTTTCATCTAAGATAATAACTTTATCTACAACAAGGTAAGAGCTTTAAGAACTACTGGGGAACTTTTTGTTTGTTTGTTTTAAGTATAACCCCCCCAAAATTTTGAACATTGAAGTGCAAAGTTCAACATAATTTGAATACATCATGAATGTCCCCATTAACCATCATATATGATTAACCATAGTGTCCCATAATCACCATGTACTCCCCCAAAC
Source organism: Onychomys torridus (assembly GCF_903995425.1). NCBI lineage: Eukaryota > Metazoa > Chordata > Mammalia > Rodentia > Cricetidae > Onychomys > Onychomys torridus. The sequence continues at coordinate 89,321,962 of NC_050446.1, read as the reverse complement.
TATACATTATTTTAGGAAGTGCTGATAGCCTCACTGATGCTGTGTCTCCTACCCATGAACAAAGTGTTTCTCTAGTGATTCAGTTCATCTTTGGATTTTCCCCACTACCATCTTTCAAAATTTTCAGGTGTATATAAAGTCATGTTTATTTTCAGAAAAATTTATCCTTTAATTTCTCAATGTTGATTCTACTTTTGAAGATATTTGAATTTTAAAAATAGCAAATTGATTGCTGCCAATGCACAGAAATATTATTCTTTAAATATTAATTTTTGAGATTATAACTGTTAAACTTATATTTCTAATAGGCTTTCTATAGATTTCATTCACTAGTATATGTAGTCATATGATCTGTAAATAAAATAATACTTCTTCATTTCCAATCTAGTTGCTTTTTTTTTCTTTTTCTTGTATTATTATATTAACTAGAATCTCAAACACAATATTTAATAAAACAGATTGGAGACACTTTTGTCTTGTTCTTTATCCAGGGATGAAATCATGCAACTTCTCACAGTAGGTATGATGCTAGCTATGCATTTATTTCTAGATTTAGACTGTGAAAGATCTCTTCTTTCCTTTTTTGAGGAGAGTAATTTTGTTATCCTATCTGCTAGGAAATATTATTTATAGTGTATTACCTTTGTTTATGCTGCATTTATTTAAATCTGTGGAGCTATGTTACTTTGCCTGTCTAAAACACCTGATCGTATAATAAAGAACTGAACAGCCAATGGCAAGGCAGGAGAATAGATAGGTGGGGCTAGCAGGCATAGAGAATATATTGAAGGAGAAATCTGGGAGGAGAAAAGGAATAATTATCCAATGAAGGGGGAGTACTCCAGCAGCCAGCCACCCAGCTATACAGTGAGCCATGGAGTGGAGTAAGAGTAAGATTTTCAGAAGTAAGAGAATGGGAAAAGCCAAGAGGCAAAAGGTAGACGAGATAATTTAAGTTAAGGAAAGCTTCCAAGAAAAAAAGCCAAGCTAAGGATCAGTATTTATACTTAAGAATAAGCCTCTGTGTATGATTTATTTAGGAGCTGGGTGATGGGCCCCTTAAAGAGTAAAATAAAAAACAAACAACAACACATGTCTGGATGTTAGATTTTGTCAAATTATTTTTCTGTGTCTAAGATGATCATATGATTTAAAAAAATCACAGGTTGTGAGCAAGTTTGAGTGTATATTTGTTGAAATGTAACTGCCAAGATGATGATGCTAGGACATGAATACTTCCAGCACTGATTAGAAATGAAATTAACATTAACCTCTGTATGAAAAGACATCCCTGAGATCCACCCATTCCTCTAAGCATGAGGTCAAAATAAGAAGGGACCCTATATAATTGAGAATGTAGGGCTTCACCAGCCATAGAACCTCTCAGCCCATTGATTCTTTGCCAAGCATCACACTCATAGTCTTCATTAACCATCAATTTTTAAATCAGTTAATGAAAACTGTGAGTGCGATAGCTCAGTGGTAGAGTGTACTGTCTAGAATGTGCAAAACTATGAGCCTGGGTTTCATCTCCAGTACTGCAAAGAAAAAAGGATATCTACCCAAAGCCTTATTCTAAGGACATATTCATTTAAACACTTTCTAAACATATCCACAGTTTTCAGGAGTTGATTCTCTCTTTGAACCATGTAACTCCCTGGGTTTGAACTCAGGTCCTTGGGCTTGGTGCCAAGCATCTTTGCCTGCTGGACCATACACCTAGCACCACAAACAGGGTTAGAGTTCCTACAGTGCCACATAATTTATGTAATATATTAATTGCTGGGGTTGCATTGAAGGCTGTGTAGTTTTACAATTACAACTGCACTGAAGAGAATCAGCACTCAGGATAGATTTGTGTGTAGGACAATAAGAAAGACGATGGAAGAAATTCCATATATAATTATATTATATTTGAATATCAAAAGCCAAACCAAAAGATTATGTAGTGGTGAAGGTTAGAGGACCAAAATATGTCCTTTGGAAACCAAAATATGAAAGGAAGTTCTGAACAAACAACACTTCTGAGGAAGACAGAGCAGCTTGGTGATGGAAAGACCTTTGAGACAGACAGATCTCAAGTTGAAAAATTCAATGTATTTAGTTGAGTTTTGCTAGCATTTTTGTTTTGTTTTCACTTTTAAATGGGGATAATTAAAGCATCCTCATAGTGTTCCCGTGTGATAAAAGTCTTGGAATTTTACATACATGGCTTCGTCTTTGTAGACCATTTCATCCCTGTGTGTAAAAGAAAGCAAGTTCCCACTTTCATGAAATGAACATTTGTTAGAAGAAGTTTGTATTGGGGAAGGATTTCAGGCTTAATCTTATGAAGAATAAAGGGTCATTTGAGGGTGTGAGGTAGGGTTACAATGTGATCTGGAGCTCGTTGGTTACCTAGTGACTGATAAACACAATAAGAATAAAGAAAATTTAAAATAAAGTAATAGACCTTCATTAAAGTGTGCTCTAATATATCTGTTCATGTGTCTGGCTCATCAATTTTTAAAAATTTTCTCCTTTACATGCCCAGTACATAACTAAATGTTGACAATACCCCTTGGAGTGCTGAGAAATGCATGGCCATTTGGAAGATAGCAAAAATTCTCAAACTTTGTGACAAATGTTATAAGAGAATTTTGTCCTCAAACTTCAAAGGGTATAGAAATGAGTGAGAGGGAGATAGTGAGTGCTTTGAGGAAATGCTGCCTGACTTGAATGTTGAAACATAGGGAAAAAGCTGGTCTGAGCAGGGTAAGGAGTGAGGTTCTAGGCAGAGAAGTTAATGAAAATTAATTTGAGCTAGGTAAAGAATTCTGAGATATTTTGATAAGTTTTGGTCAGGTGCTAATGATCATGGGACTCATATAGGGTCAAAAATTTACTTGTTGATCAAATTCTTGAGTTATTATTTATGACATTAGGCTGAGATGGGGCTAAGACAACAGTAATGGACACCTAATAAATTCCCCCTGGTAATGAAATACTGAGGCCATTAATTCTTTTGCCTCAATGACTTCAACAGTGTGTCCCTGTGACACATTTGAGGAGACAGAATTTAGGTAATTCCAGAAATGTTCTTAAATTCTAGATAAAATGTCAAGCTTTATTGCCCTATTTGTTCATCTCCTTCAAGTTTCCTTCAAGAAATGACAGGCACCATTAGAGAGTAGATTTTCTTCCCAGAAACCTGCCTCTGCTGCCATCATGGCCAGCAGCCTCAGCAATACATGTTTCCTGGAAGAACATTTCACTGTCATAAGTGCTGACTGTCTCAGACATTTCTGCGGCCAGCAAGGAAATTTACAGGTGAGCCTTCAATATAATTCCCTGGTTCCATAAAACTATAAAACACAAGAGGTGGTCCCTGCCTTCCTTAAGATCTTTAAAAAGCTCTTGTTGGATAACTAAGTTAGAAAATAAAAATCTATATCTTGTTTCTATTCTAGAGTGAAATACTTATTGAAGCCTACATTATAGTCACATTAATATCACATTAGCTCCTTGTGATTAATATTACTACAATGGATGAATTAATAATGATTGGCCACTTCGCTACAGTTTTCCCTCCCCCTACCTTGTCATGAGAGGATCCAGGGCATTGATTATCACAAATATAATGGATTGATTCATCACTTATGGGAAAAGAGCTTCTGTTCCCATCAGCTTATTCTTTTCCTCCATCCCAGAGATATATTATCTTTGGAAGCAACTCAAAACCATCTACAAATTACTCACTGCAGCCAACAATTATAATTAAGGATGGTGATTTGAACACCAGTCTTGAATGAATGAGTATGTCTTACATAAATGAATTGCCACAGAGAAGATACACTGAGAAGACAGGATCTTCTGTCCAGCCTTTTGTGGAATGAAAACAAATGGATACCTGTTATCATCAGAACAGGATGATCCGTTACCCTGCTAGCTTAAAATGTAGGACAAATGTGGTCTACTGAATCATTTTCTCCTACCCTTAAAACACATTTAGGAGGTGACATTTTCAAATGTTTGATCATAAAGCTACTTATCTTCTCAGCAGGGAAATGTTGACTGTCTCACTGACCAGTTTATTCCTTGACTTTCTTCTTTGATTTTGTAGTCTACATTCATTTGTTAAAGGTTAGGCTTTCATCTTGCTCATGGAAAAACATCCCTCGGCCAGTCTCTAGCCTGATTAAAACTATTAGCCACCAGTATGGCCCTCATACTACAACCTTTCTTCATGGGTTGACATTGGACTGAAACTTCAATCTAGAATTGGGTTGGTGAGCCATTTGACACAATTGTGCTTTTAATTGCATTTAAAAATCATTTGCACATTTTCTTCTCATTGACTTTTGATCCATATGCAATCAGAGGAGTCTAGTGTTAACCTCAAAAATACTACACCTAATCTGTGCATTAAGAAGATAATAGCTGTTTATTGCTATACTTAGCAATGTGTTGTTAGATTTTAGTATCCTTAATCTACTAATGAGCACTTGTGGTTTCATAATGAAATGGCTAATATTTCTTCCCTTGCAGTTGTGGGTAAATGGACTTCAAAAGTGCCCGTGCTTTATACCTATACATCTGAGTGTGAAACCAGAAAGTTCAATGTGAGTACACACTAATTCCTTTCAAGCATTTGTGGACAGCATTCAATGCTGAGGCATAACCTTTTTCAAAACATGTAGGTCTGCAAAGATCAAAGATATACAGCAAAGAAAATCACTTCATGACAATATGACATACAGGGCAAGAAATATATTTAATAAACAGTTCTACAAAACCACAACAAAATCCATAAGAAATTCATAAAGAAGATAACTGAAGCAAGCTTAAGGAGAAGACCCATGAGGATTCTTACTTTTCTTGACATCATAGGAATAATATTAACTGAAGAAATTTCTACCACTGTCAAGTACCAATGAGAGAGAAAGAAAGAAGAGAAAGAAAACTTGACAAAAGGAAGGAAGGAAGGAGGGAGAGAGAAAGAATAAGAGACAATGAATTAAAGGGCAAAGAGCCCTACTCTCAAAAATTATTAAAGGCCATTCTTAATAATCTTCTTCCCAGGGGCCCAGAAGAGAGGCTATGAACAGTGAGAATTATTTTTGGGAAAAGAATCTAAGTACACCGAGCTCTTTGGTTCATTGATTTTATTCTTCTGAGTTCTCTTTCTACACAGCTTCTATTCAGCTCTCATGGCTAGCTCCTTTCTTGCCTAATTTCTCTCTACATTTATCTGCTGATCCCTCTATGTGCTATCTTAATTCCTTCATCTTAGTTCTGCCCAAACTAGGTTCTCATCCATCTAGTTCTTTCCTGCTGTGGATATCACTCTGTATAAATAAAGTGCTGATTGGCCAGTAGCCAGGCAGGAAGGATAGGGTAGGTGGGATAAGAAGTGGAAGGCTGGGAGGAGACACTGCCAGCTGCCACCGTGACAAGAAAGATGTAAGGTACTGGTAAGGCATGAGCCACGTGGCAAAGTATAGATTAATAGAAATGGGCTAAATCTAAGAGTAAGAGCTAGACAATGGTAGGCCTGAGCTAATGGCCAAGCAGTTTAAATAATATAAGTGTCTGTGTGTTTATTTTATATGTGGGTTGTGGGACCATGGCGGGGGGTGGGGGGTGGGGTGGGGGTGGGGTGGGGGGGGCTTGGTTACACCTGGAGAGAAGATCTCCAACCACACTTTCCCACCTTAGCTCCTCTCCCATCTCTTTCTTTCTCATCTTGTTCTTCCTCATCTTGATTTTCCCCATCTGGCTCTTCCTCATCTTCCATTTCATTCCTTTGGTACTCTCTTCTAGCCCTTCAATCAAATTCTTTCCCATTTCTGTTCATACCCCCCTCCCCCATTCTTACCCATCTAATTCTTTCATTCTCTTTTCTCTTCTCTGTTCTTGCTCTGAAAACAAAATTGCCTTTTATCCTTTTGGCCCTTATCTCTCCAAGCTCTCTCTGCTCCCACAGTTTCTGGCAGGGTGTGTGTGTGTGTGTGTGTGTGTGTGTGTGTGTGTGTGTGAGGGGGTGTGCTTGGTTGCTAGGCAGCTTGGCTAACTTCCCTCACAGCTAGATGTACCTATGAGTAGGAACCCTTTAGTTCTGAGTTAATTGTTAAGGGTGGATCTAAAACTAGAGATAAGACTTTGGAGAGGAGAAAGTTAAGCTTAATTAGCACATCCGCCAGGTCTTCTCAGACAGATAGTCTGGATGTTTGAGTCTGTTCTTAGAGAGTATAGAGGTATTTCTGAATACATTCTTTTGCCTGTCCGAGGTTGATCCTGGCTGGATGCTGCTAATGACGATAATGACAGAAAGGCCTGAAATTAGGGATCCTGGCTTTGTTACTGCACAGAAGATTTTCTAAATATTCCATTAGTAGAGGGGAAATTGTGCCCAATGAATGATGTGAAAAGCTACAATAGAAATTCATGGTAGGAAATGGCTAATAATCAAAGGCCAATATCACCAAGATTCCTTGAGCCTCAGCTTGACCTCTAGAAGACCCTTGGCTTCTTCCAAGTACTAGTTTGTCATAATCAGCTGAAATCCTACTTCATATATGTTTGCGGCTTTCCACACCCTACAAGCTCATTCTTTCTCTTTGGCCTGTTTGCTTACTATTATTTGTCTTTAAAGGGGAGAATGGAATCAACTTATCTTGATTATAGTTTCTTGCTACAAGTTGTATCTTAAATTCATCACCCCCAACTAACATCCCTCTGAAGTCCACTCATAGCTAGCATCCTCCTAAAGCCTACCCCTAACTGACATCCTCCTAAAGCCCACCCCTAACAGATATCCTCCTAAAGACCATTAGTTCACTATATTTTTCATGTGTTCCTCTTTCTGGCCAGAATAATCCTCTTAAGCCTCAGACCTAACTGTAAAAGTCCTTGCCCCAAAGCCTTTCATAATTCTCAGTTGTTTATCAAGTTAAATGCAGATCTTTTGCCAGCACTTCAGAATCCTCAGCCCCATACAGCCAATGAGGCTGGCTTGTTGCTCCTCTTCCCACCCTATAACTACCTCCTTCCCTTACTGGTTCCGGTGATGGAAACCTGAGAGGGGAAGCAGGGAAGAAATGAAACCAACCCAAGCCTCAGGTCACAGGTGATTTGGGAAAGAGTCTTCAGAAAAAATGGGGTCACCAGCTTAAATTCATATAAAAATGAGGCCAGAGGGAATCAGGCATTTTGAAATGAATTGGTTCCAGGGACAAAAAGGCCAGATAACCAATCCTGCTGCTCACAGGAATAGGAGTTCTCAAAGCTAGCTTAAGCTGGAGATAGCTGAGAAGCTGCCATATTAGGAGTAGTTATAACATGCAAATCATCAGGTAGTATAAATTAAGACTGTTTGTATATTTTGAGGGAGTGCTGAACCAGGACAGCATTGCTTTTGGAAGGAATATTGGGTGTGCTCAGAACTCCAAATAGCCTGGATTACTGCTGCAGTTGGCAATTCCACCTTATAGTATGTCTGTGACCGGACTGTGAGCTTTCTGAAGAAGAAGGTAGCTTGTTCATCCATCTTGAATGACTCTGGCTATGTTTCCCACAAAGGCAGGTAGAGACTTAAATTGGGCATTAGCTGATCTGGGCTACAAGAGAATCAGTTTAATAAAAACTGCTTCTCACAATATTTTTTTTTCAGACATTTTTTTTGAGACATTTTTATTTTATGACTTTTCTCATTTTAAATTAATTCTCTGAGAGTTTCATACATGTTTTAATCGTATTCCTTCTCTTCCTCTGTGCCTCCAAGATCTACCCTTTCTACTTCCTGACCCAGCCAATTTCATTTACTTTTTTTAGTTTTTAGTTTTTTTATTTTTTATTTAAATTTTTTTTTCATTTTACATACCAACCATAGTTCCCCTTCCCTCCTCTCTTTCTGCTCACCCCCGACCCATCCACTTCTCAGAGAGAGGAAGGCCTCCTCCCATCAGAAGTCAACAAAGTCTGGCAAATTTAAGGCAGGACCAAGTTCCTCCCCCATATCCAGGCTGAGCAGGGCATCCTTCCATAGGGAATGGAGTCTGAAAAGTCAGTTCATGCACTAGGGATAAATCCTGGCCTCACTGCCAGGGGCCCCACAAACTGCCCAAGCTACACAAGTGTCCCCCACATTCAGAGGGCCTAGTTTGGTCCCATGCAGATTCCCCAGCTGTCAGTCCAGAGTCAGTGAGCCCCAACTAGTTTCTTATGATTTTGTTTAGACTCACTTAGAGTTTAGTTCTCCCCTGCCCCCCCCCCCAACTCTCTTAATGAAAACAAGCCTTCCCCTTTAAATACTGCCCTCTTCAGAAGAGGGGTGAGGAATTTCCTGTGAGTGATATTTATGCAATTAGTTTGGTACTTACCTATATCAATTTAGCAAATTCTTTTAATGATTTTTATTATTTATTATATTTGTCCTCAAATTTAGAAAAGATTCACTGTCCAAATTAAGAAATATTATGTCCTAAGAATAGGCCTTTAAAAACATTTTTTTTTTATCAAGAAACTTTTTATTCATTTTACATACCAATCACAGATCCCCCTCTTCCCTCCTCCCACCCCTCCAGTCCCTCCCCACAACCCACCTCCCATTTTCTCCTACAAGAAGGTCAGGCCTCCCATGGGGAGTCAGCAGAGTCTGGTGCTTTCAGTAGAGGCAAACAGAGAGTAGGAAGTTCTGTCATACGTGGCTTATGCTTTCTACTCATTATGCTGCATGCATCCCTCCCAGTCACTGCCTTGTCATCCCTCCCAGTCACTGCCTTGGATGACTATGCCATATTTTAGCCTTTGTTGAATGTATGGCTGCATTACAAAAGCATTGAGTGGCTTTGGCTCTGGATTCAGCCGTCTTGAAGTTTTACACACCTATTTAGTGTTCATTAAACCCCTGAATACTATTTTTGCAGGCAGGAAATGGAGGTTTGCAGACTTGACAACTTTTCCATGCTCCGCAATCACAAACCTTTAAGTAAGTGACATGAAGAAATGAATGGCATTTCACTCATGCTTGTGTGGGCACAGGTAGACTGATTCTTCTTAGGTTTTCAAAAATGACTAGAAATTCACTGAATGGAGCCATTTGATGCATCTTCTGGTGAACTGAAAATTAATGCTCACTATTACTTAGAATTAATTTTTAAAAATGGCTTTAATTTTCTTGAAACAGAACCATAGTGAATTTCATGTTTTAAAATACTGAGTTTTACCTGTGATTTGTTTTTTTTTTTCCGCTGGAGGATAATTTTAGTGTGCCTGGTACCTCTAGATCACCATCTAAATTCCAGTGTGGATAAAGGATGAAGGAGACACAGTGTAAGAAAATATGCCAGCTGTCAAAAGTTTGGTTATTGTTTGTTTATCGATTGAAATTCAAATAAAGTGAAATGTACATTTTCCCCAATATTTTGTCTTATCAGGTTATAGCTATATAATTTTATTGTGTATTTTAATCTCTGAATCTCTGAATACCATCCTTACTTAGGGCAAGGACTCTTTAACACTGCGAAGTATGTGGCTAGGCTAAGCATGTGGCCTGGGTGGTGTTCTCCTCTGATCTTATTTTTGTGCACCTGCAGACCCAGAGTTATCCTCTACAATGCACAGTTCTGAAGAACTAGACTTGTTTATCTCGTCTCTGGGTATAATCATTGTCTTTAAATATGAAAAACAAAACGTTGTCCCTAATGTTGCTGTCACTCATTCCTGAGCCTTTACATCTGTATCACTAAAATGTATCACCAGATATGTCTAAGGAATCCTTCTATTCGGTCACTACTATGCTTAAGAAATTGCCATATGTTTTGAAAAACTTTTCAACTGTATGTCAAGAAAGTCAAGAGTTGTTTTTGAGCGATCACATCCATTATTTCCATTGTTGGATTATGATGTTGTTCCCGAGTGTTGTTAACCCTCCTATGAAAACAGCCTCCATCCTGACCACTGCCAAGTGGTCCATAGTGCTTGCTTTGTGTGGAGTTGAACAGGACCATGAGGGTAAAGGAAAAGAGTAGATATTGGTGAAATTATTAAGGCAACTCCACCTAGTTAAAAGGGAGGTTTATTTTGTGGGGTAACTTACAAGTGAAGGGAAGGGATAGGTAACAGGGTCTGGGAAAAATGTGGCGCAGTCTGACAATGTTCTCTGGAGAACTCTGCTTGGTCTACCTCTAGCATCCAGGGCCCAGGAACCAAGAGAGCATCCCCATCCAGATCTCAGGTATTCAGGGGTCTTCCCTGGGCTCTGCCTTGTAGGCATGACAGTTACCGAAGCCTCAAAGGGGGTGGTATTTCCAGGTCAAATCTGGAAGGGCTACCCACTACAGAGTAGGTGTCCTGTTTTTGTCATCCACTGTGATTTTTCTACTCACACTATGTCCTAATTAAAGCTTGTTTTTGCTTTAGCCGCAGAAACATACCTTAAGAAGAACTTGAGCACACTTTCTTATCAACTAACTGATAGGCATAGAAATTAGCCCTGGAGTCTGCTTCTGTAATTCCTTGTACAAATGCTTTGCAAGTGACTTCATTTCTTTTTAATTCTTCTAAGACTGAGAAAGAGTCTGCATATGCAAGAACAGGTGGAGTACAAATGAAATCCTGAGGAGATAAGCTTCTTTGATATACCTGCCCCCCCCCCCACCTTTTCCTTACCCTGAGACTTTAATGTGGCTCACCTCCAGGAAGACAAAGGAGTCTCCTCTCCTCTCCTCTCGTCTCATTTCCAGAAGAGACTCCCTGGGTAACATATTGGTTTTAATTTCAAGAGTATAGACTTCTTGCCTCTACTGACTCTAGATCTAGTTACTGTATCTACTCTTTGAGATATTTGCCCCTTAAGACTATTTTCCTGTTTGGAAATTATAGCTATAAACCGATTAAGGAAACCAGCCCCTGTTTCCTTAAAGATAGGCTTAGTTATTACTCCAGAAACAATGTGATTATAGAAGATTAGTTAGATTAATCAATGCTGTACAAGGTTAGTGAGCTCTCCTAAATTACACAGTGCCTTAGCTACTCCCTCATTGTGAACATTGCCAGGCCAATTCAACTGTTATCTTTTTCCCAAGAAAATCCAATTCTTATGACTAAGTGTGACCCTCTACATCCCTTTCCTCCCTCAAATATGAATGAGAGAATAGATCTTTTCCCTAATCTGTTCTGAATGATTTAGTGAGGCAGGTATTCTCTCCAAAGAAGAGACCCAGGGTCTAGGGAAGGGGCTCAACCGATAAAGTGTTTGCCTTGTAGCATGAGGACCTGAGATTTAATCCCCAGAACTCATGTAAAGAGGCTGGATGTGACCATACGCATTACTGGAACTGGAAGCAGATGGACCTAGTATAATCACTGAGTGTCTTGATCATCCAGCTTATCTTAATTAGCAAGTTCCAGTTCAAGGGAGAGACCTGTTTCAAAATAAAATTAAATAAGATCATTGGTACCTTAGAAATGACACCTATTTTTTTTTACTTCTAGCCTCCACACAAACATATGTGCATGCATACAAGTACACACACACACACACACACACACACACACACACACACACAAACACACACACATACACAAACATACACCATAATACACCACACCCTTGCTAATTGTTTTTAAGCCCCATTTCCTCCCTTTGAAAAAATACCAGGATCTAAGTGATAATCTAAGCTAAGAGATCCCAATCTGTTAGAACCTTGACTTGTTAATTCTCCTTTTCTCCTTTGTTGATAGTCCTGCAGTGGGGGTAACAAGAGCTCCCATGTCCCTGCCTGATAGACCTGGAGTAAATCCTGATCACTCTAGAAATTATAAAACATTGGGAACTGTGACAGTAATACAAGACAAATGAGATGCAATTCAAACTTTGCCTCCCATCTCCTGCTCTCCTAGCACCTGCCTTGGGAATTACTTTTTCCTAAGGAGTATTTCACACACTTCCCTTTGAGAGTAGGCTGTCTTCTACCAATGATTCTGATCTGCTTTGAGGAGCTACTTTTGAATAATTACTATAACATGCTACATATATCAAGATGTATTAGCTTTTGCTACAGGATTGCTTAATTTCTAAGATGCAGTTCTTAAGGGTCTTTTAAACCATTTATCTTTGACTGTATTTATTCTAGAAACCTGGCAACTTACTTGGGGTACATACCAGCAAAGCTGGATTTTGGAATCAGATTCCTTCCCATATGGTACCAATATATCTCTGTCTTTGCCTTCATGCAACACAACCCCAGATGTTAACATTTCTGAGTTTTAATAGGCCTCTGATCTTGGGCAAGCCCTTTTTTGGAAGAGTCAATGGTATGTTTTTAAAGCTACAGCTCATTTACAAGATTGTTTTTATGAGATTTGTTTTTCCTGATGATATGACATTCACCCTTATTCCAAGATTTTTAACACATAAACTAGCAGAGAGGTTGCCTGGCACAGAGATGAATGCTTGCATGGTAAATAGCTTAAAAAGGCAAGATAAGCTTTTATTCTATCTGGAAGTAAAATATTGTGAGCATGGTCCAGAGTCCTTAATGGATACAGCCCTGTTTAACTTCCCTAGGATGTTATGTTAGAACATCTCTTTCAGGTGCACCCTCGAAGCTTTGTTGGAGCAGGTTTGATTATGAGTCTGCAAAGGAGACAGTGAGAAGCCAGAGCATTCCTGTGTAGAGAACAGGATTAGTGAAAAATTGGATCTGATAATCATAGTGACAGTTGCTACTGAGAGATTCCTCTACTGTAGTTTTCATGGTTAGTTGGGGAAAAAATGAGTCATCCAGGGAAAATTTAATTCATATGTAGGTGAAAGGCTGTTTTCTAAGGGACAGCACCACAATTTGTGTGATAAAACAAAGATGTTATGAGCATCTTTGAGTGGCATAATAGTTTTATAGTGATCTTTAGCCCAATCTCGCTTTGTATGATTATATCACGTTGAGAACAATAGCAGAACATGCTGACCATACAAGGAAAATTTTTGGTTAATATAATATTCATATTTACAATCCTTTCCTTAATATATTCTCAAGCTTCAGGCCACCAAGCTTATTTGAACATACAATGGAACATTATTATGATGCCAGTGTTGGTATTTTATAAATGAAGGTGGATTATAAAAATAAAATTTAAAGAAAAATTACTTAGTGTGCAGAAGATTTTCAGCTCCACCAGGCCCCATTTATTCATGGTTGGTCTTAGTGCCTGTACTACTAATATCTTGTTCAGAGAGTTCTTTCTTATACCAATGAGTTCTAGCCTAACCCCTCTTCCTCTTCTATCGAGTCTCATTGAGTATATTAACCACACTTCAAGATAGGTCCCATGCCAAAGAGTAGTTGACCAACACAAAATGAACTCAATAGTATTTTTGTAGACTTTTTGTCTCATTTTGTTTTAATTTGGAATTGTTTTTTTTTTTTGTCTTACTGATCTTTTGCCTATGTGTTTTGATTTCTGTTTGTGTGTGTGTGTGTGTGTGTGTGTGTGTGTGTGTGTGTGTGTGTCTGCTTTTTTATGTAGAGAGATAAAGGGCATGGAGTTGGGTAGATGAGAAGGTGGGGAATATTTGAGAGAAGTTAAGGTTAGGGGAGGGGAAAGTATAATCAGAATATATTGGATGAAAAAATTTGTTTCAATAAAAAAGATAATTTAATCAAAAGCTTCAATCTCAAAGTATTTTAGAAGAAATGGTAACTTTGTGGAATGTTTTTAATTAGGTGAGAGAAATAACTCAACTCTTTTCTGTTTAAATATTATAATGATTATCTTGAATAAGAGTTAATGGTATAAAAGATGAACTTAGAGTATTGAGGCAAGGTATGTGCATGTGAGTTTGTGTCCATGTGTACACATGTGTGAGTATACAGGTGTGCATGTGTGTATGTTTGAATTTGTGTGTGCATGAGTGCATGCACATTCTTTACCACAGCTTTCAATACAGAATATTTAGATAAATTAAATATAAATGAAATTTATTTTTGGTAGGAAGTCATGGGAGCAAAGAATGTTGGATATTTGGATATCTTTCAGAGTGAAAATAAGTAATAAAGAGCTTGGAGCTCACAGAAAAGCTACATTTTATCTGGCCTAATTTTTAGATCTCCCAACATCAATCAAGAGATTAAAATATGAATTAAGGAATAGTATTGGGGCAATTATTTCAATCTACTTAACTTTGGAGCAGAATGCAATAAAATGACCTCACAAAGTTTCCATGTTGGTTTGTAAAAATCTACTTGCCTTAGTTAGCATGTGCTTATGACTTATTTCTCAGCTGACATCGTAATTTTACCCATCTCTCATGCTGGACTTTAATCAGGGCCACATTGAGAGTTGAGAAACTTGTACTTGAACCTCTATAAAGGGCTACTATTTCAATTATTTCTAATTAAAGACCTTAATCAGGTCATCGCCCAAGAATATTTAAACAACCTTTGTTAGTATCGAACAAAGGTGATTTAAATTCTAATATAAAGAGCATTCTTCAGTGTCAAACATCTGTTCAAAAACTTATCATAGCAATATACTCCCTGAATTGAATGAACAAATTTGATTAGCGTTAACTTCTGGGAATGGTTTCTAGCTGATTGACCTGGGGACCTTATCTTTAAATATTGGCATTGTATGGATTAACCCAAATCCAGGAGAATGTCAGATATTAAGGCCCATAATTGCAGGTTAATTGGAGGATAAAGATGCTTTAATCTAATGTTGCACACAGGGAAATAATGATGGTATTAACTTATTAGCCTGGCTGTGCGAAATAATCTTATTATCATAAGGACTGAGGTTACATTGTCTTTGTGTAAACCCATCATTAAAGTTTCTGTAATAAACAATTTGGGGATCTGACTGTAAATGATATTTTTGTTTGTATCTTTGTTGTTTTTTGCTGCTCCTAGCCACATGGTAAAGAGTTGTATGACTGGAGATATCAGATAAATGGAATTTCTTAACTGTTAGGGCAACATAAATAGTGGTGCTTGGACAATGTTATAGTCCCACTTTCTCAATCATATTTAAGGAATACAGAATGTATTACACTTCCTAAGAACAATGTTTGTGGTATAGTCTCATATTTGTTGCAACGCGAATGACAGGATGATTTTGGTTTTGGGGAAATAGGAATAGATATAAAGATAAAACTCAAATCTTTGTGCTATCAGGGAAAAGTTTAGTATTTAAATCTTCTGCTTAGTTACAGATACTTTCAAAAAGCCAATTTCCAAGGCTTGTATTTTCATAATATTATTGGAATGTAATAGGGTAAGAGACAATAGACTTTCCCTTTCAGCACCTACTCAGTTCATTTGTCACTTTTAGAGCATGGGAGAATTTTATTCAATATCTCTTCAGATAAAAGTAATGGGCTTAAAGGAAGTCACATGGTTTCTTTGAGGTCACACAGTTGTAGTTGCTAGCATGACATTTGCCTTAGGTTCTCCTGATTAGAAAACTCATGATTCTGTTTGTTTAGTTATGAATTTGAATATGAGATATATGTACGTGCTCAAACACATGGCGTCTAAGTTCCTTTCTGTACCCTTTATCTCATTCTTCACCCTTCTTGGCATTCAGTATCAGGATGTGACAAATAAGATCCTTTGTAAGACTGTAAATATGGAAGGCAACCTCTTTTGGGTTTCTCCAGACTTTGCTGATGCATGTTATGGTCTGATATGACGCACTGATATAAAGTATAAATATGGTCACTTCCTTAAAGTGCACACATGGCAAGGTAAGGAGTTGGGAAATAGAATTCTTGCAATTACTGAGGAATGCTAGGAATTGGGAAGAGTGCTACATGTCCTGAGACCAACCATCCACAGACCACTGGTTCTCACACATGGGCAGTTTTCATATCAAGGAAGCAGGATGATTTTTTTGGGTCTTCTCCAGCTCTCAATGCTAGAATTATACCTCTGCTTTTATTTAGCAATGAGACTGTTTCTACCAGGTCAACCACATCAGTTTATTTTGTCCTTTGGCCGATCTCAGACCCATGCCAAGACTCCATAGGTAAGAAATGGGAAAGTTGCAACAAGAATATATTGAATGTATAGCTGAAATATGAAGCTTGTGCTGCTAAACCATCCTGAAATTGTGCCCTGTGTACTGTCTCACTGATATATCTTTAGGGTATGCTCTTATTGTTTTTGAGGACTTCTTCATCTTATAGAAGGTATTCAAAGTTCGCTTGTGTGTCCTCAGCATTATAATCAGTCATTTGCTAGGGACTCTCTTCCCTCAGTGGAAAAGGATACCAAGAAAGTAAGATGTGAGTATAAAGTGTAGTTATTGCTATTAACTGCTACTAGGTCTCTTTGTCAATGGAACGAGTAAATATGTATATGGGTGCATATACACACATACAACCCCAACACATTGACTTATCAATTACTGTACATGTGTTCATTTGTACACATACAACTCAATTTTTATATCAATCTATATACATAGTGAGCAAGCAGATGAAATGTAATTGAGAAATTGCTATAGGTATATGCAAGTAGATGCCAATATACACATGATCTTGTGTATTTAGTTACATATGTTTCACATATATTTCATATATAGCTGCATATGAATTTATGCACACACAAATACATATGCCAGAGCTTATTCTAGTTCAATTCCAATCCATCTCCACAATGTTCCTGCCAGCATCTTTTTCTATACATGTAATTTCCTTTTGGTGAGTGGAAAATCTGTCTTTCATTATCCCTAATATATTTACTTATTTCTCTAAATCCTAGCTTACATAGAAAGTAATTTCAAATTTGCTTACTCATACCTCGGCAAGGGGAAAGGAAAACTTCAGAGTTCAAATTGTTTACATTTCTTTTTGTATTTAACTGAGAGTACTTAATTCAACTGCTGTTGCAAAAATGCTGTGTTTAGTCACCCTCTCAGTTTTACTGTGGTTAGGCTATTCATCTGAAATGGAGCTTGATCCACTTTCTTCTGTTTGTAGTCCATTTTAGGGAATTCCCTCATCCCTTTCAAATTATACTTCATGCTGATTGCATTTTTAGCATAGTTCTTGAAATCAAGTACACAAACATACACAAGGAAAAAATGCTGGGTTTTCTTTTCTTTTTCTTTTTTTGTCTTTAATCTAGATCTTCCATTTCAAAACCATCTATTCCCAACAACCACATACAGTGATTCAAACCTATTACTTAAGTTTTTCTTCACCATTTTGGCACATATTTCTTAGTTTACATATTAGTTCATATCTTTCTGATTTTTCTTTTAAGCTCTATAAGTAGGGTAACATATGTGTTACTTTTTCTACTATACAGCTGCATAGTACCCCAATTAAAAGATGATGAAATTATTATCCAGCCATTATTTTGTCTATTTTAATTGCTCTTCATATTTTGAAATGCATAAAGTAATAAATAACTTGTAATGTGTATCTTTAGGTTAAATTCCAAAAATGATAATTCAGGGGCAAATTTTGGTAGATATCATCAAATTTCTCCCCATAATGGAAATTGATACTCCTACCAGCAAACTTATTTTTCCAGCGTTTTCTACTAGAAGAGTTTTATACTTTTGAAGAGAAATGTTAACTAGAACTTAGGTATATGAAAATATAGTATATCAGCTCAAAATAGGGCAGTTAAAATCAAATAAGTATTATTTCAACTACCATGTAAAAAAGATTAACTGTTTATATTTATTCATTAGTACTTTATATTGCTACATTATCATAGTTTACAGTTTGTAAATTTCAGTTTTAATTCTTGCACTTTATATACAGAAATGAAATTGGTTTCATATCCCAGAAATTTGCTCTATAGTTTTTAATTTTAATGACTCACCTGTGGATTTCTCACCAACTATTGGGTTGAAGATTAGTTTATCTGTGATAATACCAACTTTGTACTTTTTTGATACATATATATTTTATATTTTTTCATCACTGAAGAATAATATCACAGAGTGGTAGAGAAGGCTGACTCTCCTCTCCTATCTAAGTGCAAAGGGAATCATTTAGCTTTGAAGAGATGATCTGCTAAATTTTAAAAATTATAAATATCAGTGTTTATTATTTTTGATACAATAGAGAAATTGTCATCCCTTTTTATTCTTATTTAATGCCTTATCTCTGAATTATCTTAATTATTTTTAAACTTTTAAATTATTTTCTCTTTTTTATTTTTAAATAAATATTTTAATTTTATAATTAATTTAATTTTACATATCAGCCATAGATTCCCCTGTACTCCCTCCTCCCTCCCTCCCTTTCCCCCACCTTCCCCTCAGTCCATCCCCCATTCCCACCTCCTCCAAAGCAAGGTCTCCCCTGGGGAGTCAGCCCAGCCTGGTAGATTCAGTTGAGGCAGGTCCAGTCCCCTCCTCCCTGCACCAAGGCTGAGCAAAGTGTCTCAGCATACGCCCTAGGCTCCAAAAAGCCAACTCATGCACCAAGGACAGGTCCTGGCCCACTGCCTGAGGGCCTCCCAAACAGTTCAAGTTCATCAACTGTCTCACTTATCCAGAGGGCCTGGTCCAGTTTCATGGGGGGTCCTCAGCTATTGGTTCACAGTTCATGTGTTTCCACTAGTTTGGCTATTTGTCCCTGTGCTTTTTGCAATCATGGTCTCGCTATCACTAGCTCATATAATCCCTCCTATCTCTCTCACAAACTGGACTCCTGGAGCTTCATCTGGGGTTTGGCCATGGATCTTTGCATCTGCTTCCACTAGTCACTGGATGAGAGTTCTATCATGACAGTTAGAGTGTTCAGTCATCCTATGACCAGAGTAGGTCAGCTCAGGGACTCTCTCTTTCGCCTTCCCTCCCTCTTTCCTTCCCTCCCTCCCCTATCTCTTTTGCTTCCTTTTATTTGCTTGCTTTCCAGTGTTTCATGATCGTCCTTGAACACATAAGCATAAGCCACCATATGGAGCTGAACCTTATAATTGAGCACATATCTATATAATGATTTCTTTCTATATGGGTGAATTTGTTTGTGATACAAGAGAATCAATGTTACTAGTCAGACATGTAATGAAGGAAGAGATTGCAAAATTATGTCTAGTTTAGATCATTGTAAGTAATTTTATATACACAAATAACTAAACATATTCTGGAGGTATCTTCCTGCCAATGAAACTTGGAAAAGTATTTTTTTAACTAGCATTTTAAACTCTCAGTGTATTTGATTTATGAGGGCTGAAAATGTAAGTGGTGCATATAAAAGGCAGCTCTGGACTCAGAACTGATTTTAGTAGCTATAAATACAGAAGCTTTGTGTTTCATTTTTTTCAGATTTATTCAAGATTAAATTCCAAATAAACATTGTCTAGTAGACTATATTGATGTAGACTTTTAATCTATTGCTTTTAGCCAGTCATAAGGAGCTAGTGATATTACTAAATAATCCAGGTTAGAAAGAACACATTTGCTATCATGATTACCCAGTTCTGTGGCTGCAAGAGGAATATTCCAGCAGACAATGAAGAGAGCGACTCTTCTTACAGCATCATGCCAAACTTTCACATTTTGACTAAAAATTTGAAAATACTGTCACCCTTATGAACAGATATATCAAGTAAACTATAGATAATGTTGCTTTTCAAAAATCCATTCTGTATGCCAATTATTGGAAACCTGAGATTTGGCCTGAATGAGTTTTGGATCAGCTCTAATGCTATCATTTTTTAGACATTTGTTTTATTTTTTAGTCAGTTTTGATGTTGCTTCCTGAGAAATCCACCTACTTCATCAATTTCCTCTGCATCTTCAAGTGTGTTGTCAGAGGATAAGTTTGTGCCCAGGGATTAAGCACTTGCCTAGCATCTACAAGACACTAGGTTCAACTTCTGGCACTGTAATAAAGATATTCTAAATTGTACAGAGTTTTTTAAAGCACCTCCTTATTTAATTTTTCCTTCCTTTTTTGGGAGGGGGCAGTCTTAGTTTTCTTGATCATGGATACTTGTGTGTTTCATTCACAGAGTATCCTTCACTTTCCCCATACTCCAAGTTAGAGGTAGTGTAAATTATCTTCATATGCCTTTCTACTGAGGTGCAACTATATTATACACTGTACAGAATATACATCTTTTAGATGCAGCTTAAGATTTATTTATTTATTTATTTATTTATTTATTTGTTTGTTTGTTTGTTTGTTTATTTATTTATTTATTTAGTGTGTGTTTACTTTTGTGGGTTGTGCAGACTCCTTACAGATCAAGAGGTATGCATTCCAGAAAGTTCAGCCCCTTGCTTCCCTCCCTTGTTACTATACTTAGATAAACTTCTATTACTGTTTATAGATTAGTCTGTTTATGAACTTGATAGAAAGGAATCAGTACGAAGCCTTTGGTGGTTTTTGCTACTCAACATCTATTTATTCAAGTGGGAAGGAGAAAACTGACTCCCTGACTCCCACAAGGTGTCTTCTTAACCAACACACACACACACACACACACACACACACACACACACACACACTAAATAAATAAATAAAATTTTAAAAGTCCCACCAACCACAGTGCTTAATGAGTACACATGAACTAGAAAATTGGTAATGACAGAAGCTATCAAAAATACTGGTAAAGACCTCAATAATTACAGGGGAAAAAATCACATTTTCCTTCCTTTGCAAAAATACACATATAAAATATATGATTTGGGTATGCGATCCAATTTTCTTTTATCCTCAAAATTGTATCCACTTAGTGTTTTAGGAAGTTTATGTTTTAACTAAATTTAGTTTGTGTGTGTTATCTTTTTAATAGGATCTCTTTACGTAGTGCTGACTCACCTGTAACTCACTTAGCAACCCAGTCTAGCCTTAGATTCAGGAAAATCCCGTGCATCAACTTCCCAAATGTATACTTTTGAAGGATGCCTGGACATAATTGGTCATTACTAAATTGGATGAAGGAAACACCACTGGTGATAGAGCCAGAGATCTGGGACTTCCCAGGCTATTGGAATTTAGCCCGATTTCTTTGACTCAATATCTGGTTGCATTACATAAAATTGGAATATATTTCCACCATTATCTAAACATTAAGGGAAAAGTCCAAGTTTGAGTTCTGAAATAATGCCATCAGTACCTATTCTCTACTTCCTCATGACATGTATCATGTTAACCTTCGTATTGGAACTGCAGGCTTGTGTGGCCTCTAATCTCTGTGTGGGAGATATCTTTTATGACATGTACACCTGTGACGATCTTTGTTGTGTCCTGTTCAGTACTGTAAAGACAAGGGAACTGAAATTCACTATGTGGCACACTTGGCTGTCCCACAATATCAATTTGATTCTTGTGCTCTGCCCTACTCTGTACTCACTTTTATTCACTTTTGACCTCTGAGGGTTGAACTAAATTATCAATGCACTTAAAAGAACAATGAAACTGTCAATATGTTTAGATAGGAATGTAAGTCAGAATATCTGGCTTGTCCTGTTTAGTTGGGCTATATAAATGACAACTTTCTCAGGTTTTTTTTTTTTTTTGTATTTTTATAATTATTTATTGAATGATTTTTTCATACAATATAGTCTGATGATGTTTCCCCCTCTCCTAACTCCCCCTACCACCTAATTCCCACCTGCCGTGATTTGATGGGAGAGAATCATGAATCTCAAGGTTGGGCTTTGTGGTTCTTTGCATTTCCTTGTGTTTGTCTTGCAGTTAGCTAACTTAGCTGAGTTGGTTTGGCAGAAGACAGAATCTAACCGGTTACCCAACATCCTCTTTCTAGGGCTTGTTTCCCAAGCCAAGGTCATGAAATTGATGGGTGCCCCTTGCCACACTCCACACCTTCGTTTTCCAAACATCACAGAGTGATCAGGTGTAAAGAGGCAGTTTTGCTCTTTATGGGGCTTCGAGGCATTCCTCAGAATGAGGCTTCGGGGGAAGCACAATTACCGATGACTCTGCTTGTATTTATGCTCATGGACTGTGCCTATAGCCATTCTTGCTGGTGCTGTGCGACCATGGCCTTGCATGTCCTCGACTTTGTGCCATCTGAGGTCATAATTAGCATTCTCAGCATCTTGCTGCTTCTAATTGTCATCTGGTATCTATTATTTCTGATGAGTGGTTTGCCATCACTCAAATGCCTTTTTCCTTTGCAGATTATCAGTCCTGTCCGTCTGGCGGCTTCTATGATTCTTTTCTCGAGAGTCTACAGTTGACGTAAGTGTTGTCTATTTTTATTCAAACATTTGTATTTGTCCTACTTCATACTTTCAATCACTTTGATCTCAGAACAGAAGAAACATTCTTATTTCCTCAAGTTTTTTTTGTTTTTTTTTTTTTTTTTTTTTCTGTGTAGTTTGGTCATTACCCTGTAACTCTAGTGTGCTGAAGGGATTGTGTACCCCACGTTTCAGTGCTTTGTGAATGCTCCCTCACACACTCCTGCTTTCCTCTTTCAAACTGTATTCTAAATACATTCCTCTTTAGCACACTCCATCAACCCCTTCAACTCTGTCCAGTGCTAACTTTGCTATATCTCTTGAGACTTTGAGTTTTTACTAGTCTAGGACTCCAGGCTAGTATTTTTTTCTTTCACATACAAATCAATTTTTGTTTACTTTTAAAATTTTAGTTATTAGTTATTTTATACCCCAGCTGCAGCCTCCCATACCTCATCTCAATCCACCTCTTTTCCATAGTTGCTCAGCAAAGCATTTGTTTTTGTTTCTTATTTTTCTTAGTCTTACTTTATTTTGCATATTGGCTTTTTATCTCTTACTTTTCTTTCACAGAGCATCATCTTCATTTGTATTTGGGCATTGAACATTCTCATATTAAAGCTTTGGAAGGGTGGTCTATCAGACTATTTTTCCCTGAGCATACTTATGTTCCTTCTGACTGTTTTTGTGTCTGACTTTCTTGATATTAGATTTAATTATCTACTATCAGACCACGAGCCAGGGCTTTGAGTGTGATTAATGCATATGGAAAATGATGACCCTGCAGGACAGAGAAAGGAGACAGTGAGAGCCACTCTGGAGAAAGGTGTGTCACTAAGGAGCTCACCCTTATATGGGGCTTCGAGTTAGTCCACTAGAGAAATTCTGGGAGATGGTGTAGAATAGACCGATCAGAAAGACCCTATCAGAAGCTCCAGTAAGATCTATAAACTAATTTCCTTTAGACAGTTTGATACTATTCCCAAAGGGCAATGATTCTCCATTTCCATTAGTAAGCCAGGCTAGTAGGCTTGGCACATTTTTCCAGCCACAGGAAAAAGACAAAGCAATGTGAGTGCTACAAGTAGACCAGACCTGTAGATTGAGGTGTTGAGAGTGATCCAGGCCTCTGAGGTGACAGTAGCTGTTTTCATATTTGGGGATGTATTTGGTTTGTGGCAAGAATTCTACTTATTTTTTTCTTGGCTCTCTCTTTGTATATCCTTCACATCTTTTCTCTTATGTATTTGTGCTCCTGTGCTTGTGTGTGTGTTTATGTATGTGTGTTGTGCATGCTGATGTGTGTGAGTGTTGACATGTGTGAGGATGAAATGCATGTGTGTGTACTTGCATTTAGAGACTCAAGGTTAATGTCTGGAGTCTTCCTGGATTCACTTTCCATTTTATCCATTAAGACCGGGTTGCTGACTTGAACCCAGAGTTCACCAATACAGCCAATCTGGGTACCTAGCTAGCTTTAGGGATCCCCTGTCTCATACTTCAGAATGCTGACATTTCAGACTAGCTGCCATGAACTCCTAGCATTATGTTAGTTCCAGGATCTGAACTCTGGTCCTTAGACTTGTGTGGAAGTGGTTAAACACTGTGAAATCTCCCCAGCCCACTTTCAAATTTTTTAATTAAAATAAGTCTGTTAGTTACTTTACAAAGTAGAAAGTTTCATTATGGCATTTTCTTACATAAATAATGTTGGTTGATCTTCTCCATTATCATTTCTACCTTTCCACCCCTGGTAATTCCCTTCCGCTTTAATATCACATGTGTCTCTACCCTTATCCACACTTTCTCTTAAAGTCTTCATCTTCCCTTTTCGTGAGCTTCATTCTCATTTCCTGGCCCCTACTTGCATGCATTCTCACATTAATATTCATATACAAAAATTACGATTTAGATTCTGCATATTAAAGAGATCACACAGTGTTAACTTTTCTGAGCCTGACTTACTTTAATCAATATCCTTTTCAGTTCCATATAGTTTCCCAAAGTTTTCATATTTATTTATAACTGGAAAAACCCCATTGTGTACAGGCACCACATTTTCACACTAGAAAGACTTGCTATTGCAAAAGATCAACAATATATCTTGGTGTGCAAGAATCTTTTCCATTGGATATAAAGTCCTTTGGGTGTATGCCCAGGAGAGGTACAACTGGATCATATGGCCATTCTCTGTTTATTTTTTGTAGAAATATCTTCACTGATTTTCATGGTGTCTGCACAAGTTTGCATCCCCACCAGCAATTGGTAAAGATTCTTCTTTTTCACATCTCTATCAGCCTTTGTTGTTATGTATTTTCATGATGATAGTCATTCTGACTGGGGTGAATTGGACCCTCAGAGTAGTGTAAGTTTACATTTCTTTGATCACTAAGAAACCTTTTTTTTTTTTTTTTTTTTTTTTTTTTTTTTTTTTTTTTTTTTTTTTTTTTTTTTACCATTTCTATTTTTTGTTTGTTCCAGCATATATTTACCCAGGCTGAAGATCTTGAGTCCAAAACCAAAAGCATAGTGACCTTTCTTGACAGTGCTGGGGATGGTATTGATCTGCCAGCACACTGTTAGACCTTCCCCTTGTTATAAGAATGTTTCTGTCTTCTCCCTCCAAGGCTGCTGTTTGCTACAAGACAGCCCCAGGCATTGTTCAACAACTAGTTCTAATGCTATTTCATAACCTACAAAGTCTTGGCTTTCCCAGTCTTGCTCACCAGGTGGAATGTTATCCATCTTCTGAAGGCCAGCTAGGAGGGCTGACTATGCAGCATACTTACAAGCTAGCTTCAAACTCATAGGATTTGATGCTCCCAGCACTTATATTTATCTTAATTTTAACTTTAAAACAATCTTTACTATCTATCTAGTTGTACATTTTTCTTACACTTCTATAATGTATGTCAGTAATAGTACTATTTCTTAGCTGTTTATTACCTTATTTTAATATAATCATACAATTTAATCTTTTAAATGATGCATTTTTTGAATCCTGGTGTAAATGAATGGAAAATTGTAGTAGTGAAACAGATTTGGTGACTTTCTTGTATGGGTCCTTTCTAATTAGTTCTAGTACATGTGATTTTGGAAGTATCTCTTTTTTACATATATTTTTGTAAACACAAAGTTATATGGAAACATGATCAGTGTGAATTTGAACATTTTATTTTTAGAGCAAGCTGCAACCTTAGCCTCTCTGTGGCCTAAATATGTCATACTTCAAATTAATGAGAGGTTATGGTATTCACTATTGGCTCAGACATTCTCAAGACAAAAACAAACAAACAAACAAAAACTCAGAAAACTCAATTAACTTTGGAGATAAACATAACTTTGAAGTAATCCCCAAAGAGTAAATAGCATCAAGAAATTGTTGGAAATGAAATGTCCAGAATGGAAATTGAAGAGTTGCAGATGATTTCGAGGCATTCTGTTAATTTCAACAAGGATGTGGGCAGCATTATTAACAACTAGAATATGCCAACCTTAATGCCCTCCTTTAAACCACTGCCCAGATCCTTCATCTCTTCCCTAGACTATTGCAGGTTCAAACAACTCTTGGCCTCATATAAAAGGAGGGTCTTTCAGATATCCACATCCTAATTTTAAACTTTTTTCCATTTCATGTATTATGTTTGGATGTTTTACCTGTATTTATGGTTGTGCATTCCATGCATGCAGTGCACAGAGGCCAGAGGAGGGTATTGGATCCTATGGGGCTTGGCTTATAGATGGTTATGAGCTGCCATGTGGGTGCTAGAAATTAAACCAGAGTCCCTTCTAAGAGCAGACAGTACTGCTGACCATTTAGCCACCTCTCCAGGCCCCACACACCCCTTTCTTAAATTCATGGACATAGTACAAAGAAAGGCTACACAAATTTATAATAATTGAATATAACAACTACCAGGGCAAAAGATCAAAAGATGCCAAGCAAAGGCAGTTATGGCAAAAGGAGAAACTCATTATAGAGAACAGTTAAATGTTATTTTATCTTACTCTCTTCATTTTTTATAAGCACCAGAAATAATTATAATTAAAAAGAGTTCAAATACAGAATAGGCTTGTACCTCAGCATCCAGACACACCAACTGAAAAAATCAGCCTTGATTCATGTAGCATTGAGCAACCCTCTCTTCCATATAAACATTTTACACTGCATAGGATAAAATTCTGTGTTATAAAATGAATTAAGCATTAGTATAGAAAAGATACTCCCATTTTTGAGGATGATTGGCAAAGAATCCTGAGACCATGCTCTTGCTCCAGATCGAAATGAAACAAGCCCTATTGCATTCCTGCTGTGCACCATTTATTGGGACCTCACATTTACTCATTCATTTACCCATCAATTTGGCCTGCAGCCAACATCATTTTATAGGTAAAGGAACTGAGACTGAACAAGCCCCAGAGCAGCCATACTAGGACCCAAACCACACATGTCTCTTGCTGAATGTCTGTTGTATACTGTGAAGTATGCCTCACATGTGATCACAATGATCTCTGAAGTATGCTGTGAAACTGGAAAGGTTATCTGCATAGCCTCCAGCAAAGAATAACATGGGATGAATGCTTGATTTTTTTAATCATACAATTTTTATTGCTGCTATTCCATATGACTTCCAAGTGCATTATCATAAACCTCTTGCTGTCTTTATAGAAGTTATCTTACAAAGTGTTCAGTTTCCAGTTTCAGAGCATTGAGTGGCCACTTACTATGAATCAAGAGAATGAAAAAATAATTAAGTTTTCAAGAAAGTTGTCCCTGCAGACATTGTAACTACTTTACATTTATTTGAAGATATATACAGCAAAGTTTGTAAGTTGTATCTGGTCTCCTGATTGGAATTGTAATGCTGAAACTGACTTTGTAGATAGTCAAGGTTATTTAGTATTGGAGAAGTAACAATAGCTCATTTAGTTATTTGGGAGAGTGAAAAAATAGGGAATCTTCACGGTGTGAACTAGTACCCACTTTGACCCCCTCACGTTTTCTGGTTTACAGATAGCAAGGAGGGAAGGGGGGCACTTGAGACCTCCTCTGACTCAAGTGCTTGGAAAGGAGCTTGGGGAAATTGGAGGCAGTAGTTTCTGTTAGTGACCTCTGCCCTGTGCCCTGTCATGGTCTATCTCTCACCTCAGAGTATCTCATTCCTTTAACTTGGAGTGTTTCTGTGGGTTATTCTTTTTGTTTCACAGAAACCAGAGACATGACTTGTGTACTAGATCCAATGAAACACTTACATTTTAAGTAAATTCACCAAGCTTCTAGTTCACCAGTGGGCAGCCTTCACTACTACCCAAAGAGACTCCAGAGCTATCTGCCGTTCTCCCCATGTAATTAATCTCTAATGCTCGATTTTGTACAATATGTAATAATGCTGCCTGGATAGGAATGAGAGCTTCAGCCCAGAGCCATATTGAAGATGAAGAGAGAGACGCTTCTGGAACAATTGGTTTTCAAGAGAGCAACTAAGTGTGAACTTTATTAAAGGGAAAAGAAATAATGGGAATATCTTGCATTAAGTAAAAACGCTTGACATCTTCCATTTTTCAGATTCTTTTATTTTGCCCCTGACAAATGTCTCAGGGTTTGTTTTTATAATGTATATTGTGTGTTATGTTACATTTGCAGCCTCATAGATTTAATAGGGGGAAGGGAAAGATTTGCTGCCCCAAGGAATTGAAATAAAAGGGAGGAAGAAAATGAAAGGCCGGCACTGTGATTAATCCTGCAATAGAATTTCCATTCATTTTCCTACAAATATTTGGGACATTAACTTCAATCAATGATTTTTAATTTCAAATTAATGGATACATTAAAACTGACACAAGTCACGTAGAAATCACTTTGTAGTTTTCACTATGTTCCATACCATGCTAGATCAGTTGAGCCTTGCATACCATGGGAAGGAAACACCATTTTCAAATAACAGAACAAAGGGTTTTAGAAATTAAGCTGTCATCCAGGTTAACATAAACCCTGGCTAGCAATTCGTCATCTCATGACTCCTTCACTAGATCATACCGTCCTATTTTCATGTTAAAAAGCTTTGTATGTGCCCTCATGCAAAACTCTTGGGATATTGCAGTCATGCTAGTGAATGAAAGGTTGGGAGGGTGTTACTTGGGATATGTCACGCCACTATTCTGAAAAAGTTCCTCAGTTATGTATAGCTTGTAGTACAAAAAGCACATCAATGGTATCCCCCTTTCCTGAACTCATCCTTGTCCTGGATTTAAACCACTGTGCAACAGCATCTCCATCTTCTTGGATTCTTCCCGTTCTACAACAGTGTTCCCATCCACCTTGTACACCAGGCTATAAATGTCACCATCATCTCCAGCTCTCTCCTCTCACTCACATTTAACTTCCAAGTTCAAGTCAAATGGATCCAGTCCTAACAACACCCATTCTGCTTATTGCTGTTATTGCCCAGATTTGGGTATTATCCTTTTTCTGAAACAATTCATTAAACACAAATGCCGTTTCTCCTAGGCTATCTTCCTGTGACCAGAACTACTGTAGTTGAATTATTCTTCCCCTAACAAAAACCTTTATAGAACGCTCCTGCTGTCATGTCCATTCATGACGTTTGAGGAAACCCAACATTTCTCCCCTCTTTCCATCTACTCTATAAGAAGCAGACCACTCATCAGCCCTTGGCCCTTAAGGAGATATGTGTGTCTGAGCCTCTGTGCCCTTGTCTGTGGACAGTGCATCACAGATGAGATCTGTCTGTCACTATTATTTAGATCTCAGCTGAAATGCATTCCCTGCTTCCAACTTCCACTCAAAGAATTTCTTACCAATTTCTTTCTGTTTGCATAATAGACATTCATTTACATCTTCCTTTTCATATTGTGTCCTCATGACTCATTTTGCATTGTTTTTTTGGGGAGCAAAGTTAGATGGGTTTCATGGGAAGAGTCAGATCACTACAGAATAGCTCTAAATGGATTTAATGTAATTAGAAGAAAGACCCTTAGTTAAGATCCTGAAATAATAACATTTTAACTTCTTTTCTTACTTTCAAATAACATTTTCATTTTTCTCATCTATTTTTAATTTTGTAATTTTTAATTAGGATATAATTGCAATTGCATCACTTTCCCCTTCCATGTCCTTCCTACAACCCTTCTCATAGTCATTCATTCCCTCCAATCTCTCTTTTATCCTTCCTCTCATATTTTCCAAGCCAGGGAGAGTATATTTGTATTTATTAAAAGGTAAGAGGATTAGTAAACTAATACTATTCAGCATCAATTTAACTCTACAACACAGCTTGATTACTGGGTCTTGACTTTGATAGACATGAGCCAAATACAACACTTTGATAGACATGAGCCAAGAAGCCAACACAGTTAAACTGAGTGGCAGAATCTATGGAGTGTGGGGGACATTGCTAATTCTGAATGATTTTCACTATTCAAAATTATCCATGTGTGAGAGTGCACATGTGTGTGTGTGTGTGTGTGTGTGTGTGTGTGTGTGTGTGTATGAATGATGTGACAGCACATATGCCACAACATTTCTGTGGAGGTCAGAGGGCAGCTTTGTGGAGTCAGTCCTCTCCTTCAAGCTTTATTTTGGATCCATGGGTTGAACTCGGGCCACTAGGCTTACACAGCAAGAGCCTTTACCAACTCCACCTCAACAGCTAATTTCTGCCTAGTTTTAAGGGTTCTCTGTGTGCACATACACAAGACCGTGTGTGTTGCCAGGTGGTGGTGGCACATACCTTTAATCCCAGAACTCAGGAGGCAGAGGCAGGCGGATCTCTGTGAGTTCGAGGCCAGCCCCCCAAAAAGAACATATGTGTGTTTCATGTTTCCCTTGAAAGCAGTCCAGAAAGTCTTAACTTTTTTCTTTAACTTTCATTCTGAATGTATAAATACTCACATAAAAACTTTAAACATAGTTTCACAGTGCAACAGATAAGTCTGTTAGAAATTTCCTTTGTCTCCTTTCTGCTCTTCCCTGCCTCCTCTCTTCCTGGTTTCAGCCACTGTTGTGGTAAAGAATCCAATCCCAACAGGATTCCTATTGTCCTACCTGAGAAGTAGTCATACCCTGTATAATTCCAGCTGCTTGAAATATTAAAAATGTTTTATATGTCCCAGAAGTTTTGTAAGCTTTGGCTAATAATCTATGTACACCTAAAAGGAGTGTACATTCTGAAGTTGTTCAGCAATAAATAAGCCAAATCTATCACTTGGTTATTATCTTACATTTATAAGAATTGTTTGTTGTTTATTTCATTAGTCTCCATCTGTATCTTCTTTCATTTTTATTGTCAACATTTCCATGGTAGCAATTTACATTCATTTATTTGACTTTTCTCAGTCTGACACTAAGTTCTCAGTTTTGATACTTTCAAAGTTTTCTCTAAATACTTTGATCTATATTAAATTTCTCTGATGAAATTTCTTATATCTTCATTCATTCTCTAGAATGTATTACCTATTTGCCAGGAGGGCCTCTCTTTCCTAGTCCTAAATACATACTTTGGTCTTTGAGGTACTTATAAATACCCACAGCTCCCTTACCTGTAATTCTTTCTCCAGAGGATTACATCCCAAGTTCTGGTTACTCA
The DNA here is from genome assembly GCF_903995425.1 of Onychomys torridus. Taxonomy (NCBI): domain Eukaryota; kingdom Metazoa; phylum Chordata; class Mammalia; order Rodentia; family Cricetidae; genus Onychomys; species Onychomys torridus. The sequence goes on along the minus strand of NC_050446.1, from coordinate 89,291,195 downwards.
CAAGGTCAGAACCCTCCTAGGTCTTGTCTGTCAGTCAGATAACTGAGAGCTCACTTGCACTTCTCTGTGTGGCTTCTACTTATGAGCTGCTATAAATGTTACTATAGTTTCATAGATGTTAGTGTGTGGAAATTTTCATTCCTTTAATTGATGTAACTAAAAGTATGAGGCAGTCATTCACAGTCTCTTAGTTTTTAGACATGCACAAATAACTGCCAAGATAGAAATCAAATCATCATTTAATTCATTTGTGTGTCTGTACTTATGCCCATCTTGAAACTTTAGAATAGGAAAATTATTGAGTTATCCATGCTAAATGGGACATTCATGTGGGAGTTTGGAAGTCAACAAATGCTAAAAGAAAAGTAGACAGTGGGTGTGTGAGGTTTCAGAAGGGATTAAAGACTCCATCCGGACTAGAATGAGGGGCCATTTGTGTATCATGTTGTCTGGGAAAGTGTATGCTCTTATCAAGCTGTGGCAGAAGAAGCGGCTGTGATTATTAACAGACCAGCACCATTGAGACAAAACCCTCTTCATACACTGGGACAATAAGGACAGCATATTTCCTCAGGATCACCACATAGAAGCTGCCAATGGGGCCAAGCTACATCTCAAATTTCTAGCAGAAAAAAAAGCAACGGTTGGTGAATGGAAGGATGCAGAACTATAAACCATAATTTGTAATTTCTAGTGAAATGAAAGAATTGTTAAGTGTTCTGACTTAGGGCTTGGAAATGGTGTATCTGAAGAAGATAAAAAATGCACACAGCACTTTGCAGATGTGAGATAAGGCTTGTGTTACTAAGGGGGAGTTGGTTCTTTGAGCCTGTAAGTCTGTTCTAGACTTGGGTCAAAGTGACAGCTGCACATTTCTGCAAAAACTAGAAATTACATGTTATCCCTAAGGCTACTCAAAGGAGACAGTTTCAAACTTGCATTGAGTAAGAGAAAACTGAGCACAGCATCTTGGATAGAGTTCTCAGTATCTGGAATAAGAGTCCCTTTGCCCTTTTGCTACAATTCCTGGTCAAAGGAGCAAGAGCAAGGGAGGGGATTCCACTAGTCTGAGACCTTTGTGTCTGACAGCCAGTCCACCACCACCACCACCACCACCACCACCACCACCACCACCACATACTCATCATTATAAGCTGTTAGTGATTAAAGTTACTGGAGATAAATTTAATTAAAAGATACATATACACGGTACAAATGAGACACATCTTTTATTATAAATCCCAATTGCTGTGCTCTAAGCCAACACAGAATGTCTATAGATTGTGCAGCTTATACTGCCAAAAATCAAGGCTTTGAATTATATATATATATATATATATATATATATATATGTAATTATATATAATAATTATATATATATATATATATATATATATATATATAGTCATTTTATGACAAAGTGCTAAACAAAACCAAAAATAATTTGAAGATAAAAAAAGAGGGCATCCATCCTTTATCCTTAATCAAAAGAATTGGTGTTAGTTACTGTTTAAGAGCTGGACATCTTTACTGAGCAGTGACAACTGAACTATGTTCAGTTGGTGACATCCATTTTGGAAGAGAGCAGGATTGGTTTTGAACTTTTGATTTAGTTCACCCAACAATCGCTGGCTGGTGGAGTCTCTCTTTCTTAGCTTAGATCAGCTGTCAGAGCTCTTCAGGGCTCATATCCTTGCCAGGGTACCCTTTCCTTTGTGGGAGACCTTAAATGTGCAAGCTGGGTACCAGACTCCCATCCCTTCATAGCCCAAATGTTTCAATAGTCTTTAATTTCTCCCTCCCGTCATCTCTCAGGGGGAATCGCACTGATAAGGTTTCGGTTCATCAAAAGGATGGAACAGTGGCTCTGTCAATCTCAGGACAGAGCGTGCTGGAAAGGGCGCCTTCTCCCTTGAGGAGCTATTATGAAGAACCTGAGTTCTCCCATGCCCATCGTGAATGAATCACTCCACTTCAGTTATTATTCTTGGGGGTTCCTCCTCCTCTTGTGTTTTTCCCCAACCCTCAAGCAGTTTTTAAAGTCCATTGCCAAGGGAATTTCAGATTGTATCTGACCTATTGATTACATGAGGCAGCCAAGTCCAATGGGCTTGCAATACAATTTGCAAACTAGAGCTCAGAAAAAAAATGACTGGCTAGCTAATTGAAGGACATGAATTAGTAAACCATAATCTGGAATTTCTGGTGAATTGAAAAAAAATATTTTAAAAGTGTTCTGACCTAGAGTTTAAAAATTTAGGTGGTATATCTGACGAAGCTGAGTGTTGTATAAACCACTCTGCAGATATAGCTAATATTTTTATTAAGAATATTAATAAAGTCTAACCTCAGTGAGTCCAGACTCTATTTTGTGTGTGCATGCTATCTTATTCCTGGTATTTTTTTATCAAAGAGTGTTGAAAAGTAGGAGGACATTGTACAAGAAGCTGTCAATTTTCGCCCCCTTGAAACTCTGGGAAAAGACTTTGTGGGAGGTAGCAGAGTCATCTCACTGATTAAACCACCCTGCAAAACAGAACATCTGTCATAGAGGGGCCTTCTTGACAGCTGCATCTTCTACACTTTGTGTTAGATGTGAACAGATGATCTAATGTAACTGCCATACCACAGATCAAGATAGTGGATAATTCATTTCTGCTTAATTCAACCAAATCTTTCTTTCCTGCTAACCTGTGCTCCAGTGGCCATATTAGGGTCTCTGGAGATGTTAAAAATATGCTAAAACCTGTTTGACAAGCTCAAAGAGTTAAGAATGTAATTGACCTTACAATTGAATTGAGTAAATACACTTTTCATTTTTATTTTAATTCTTTTGACATTAAGTTGGACGATCAAGACATAGACATAGTTTGGGAGAAAGGAATATGTAATAATAAAATGGAGGTGAGATTTCATACTGTGTTAGAGGTGACAGCCCTCCTCCCAGCTTCTGTGCTTCTGTTCTACAAAATAAGTCGAGAGACACAGAGGATTAGACATATAATGTGTGGCCACTCTTCAGTAACCACTATTGAACTTCAAAATGAGTTTAGTCATTAGCTTTGACAAATGAGGAGCCTATTATTGATTTTTACACATGTCTATCATGGGATCTATTTAAAGAGAACAGTCAATTCTAAGAAAGATTATGTTAATCTTATTGGTTTGATGTCCTAATGGGACAGGGCAGAGCAGAGACAGAAAAAAAAAATTAAAATCCTAGAAACTAGCAAGTATCTGTATCTTCTTCTGAAACCAATTTAAAAAAGGATTTGAAAAGAATAAGAAGTATATTTGTCTTTTCTGTGAAAGCTAAGAATATATTGATAAACCACCCAGCAGTGTTAACCAACAGCTTGAGAAGTTCACAAAAAGGACATTGACAGGAGGGCTACAATTACTAATTTATTTGTCTTTTTATGGCTCAGTTAAGAGCATCTTAGGTAGTCTAGCACATAGCAGCCCGTCAAACTTCACAGGCTAGCTGTCAGAGTTTTGACTGACATGCAAGCAGTGTTTGCCCTTGTCTTCAGTGGAGTGCACGCAGGTAAGACAGCTTGTTGGGAATTTTTATTTCATGCTCCCAGGATTTGTGGCTGCGCTTTTATTGAAAATTCTGACAATAAAAAATCCCACTCCTGAAATTTCCAAGGTCTCTGCTGCAAGCACTTCTCCACTTAAGCAAGATCTCCCTTTGGGATTAGACAACTCTGGGGGCTTTGCTGATGCCTTCTGATCTCTAAGACAGCTGTTTAGTACATTGGAGACCATTTCATAGTTTTTATTGTTGTTAGCTTTGCTGGAAAGACATTCAAAAGAAAATAAAGCAAAGAATTGGCTGTGAAAGGCAGAGCAGGGCTCCAGGGAGATGTTGTAATTTTGAACTGGTAAATGCCAAATTCTGCCCTCCCAACTTTTCCCCTCTCTCCATCCAGATGCATCCATCAAGCTTCTCCTTCCCTAACAGTCTTCTATATCTCTTCTAGATATTCACCTCATTTTTTTCTGAAAATTGAGATTTCCAGTCTAAAACCATTTTCAAATGTCCTGAGTCCTGGACTATTTGTGTTTGAATAAAGCTTTGTGTAGTGGGAGTGGTATCTGAATCTCTTGAGTCCAGCTGAGCCAGTAGTGTTGGGTTTCTCTGTAGTACAGACCACATCAGGCCTGCCTTGAGAAGTGCCCTTCAGACACCTACTGCCCTGCATCTGAGTCATCCTCAAATGTCTGCCTTGTAAACTTCTTTTCACCAAGTTCTGATTCAATTTGAAAGGAAGCCTCTAGTGTTGGTTTTTAGAAATGTGTTGAATCAGCCCTCTGCCCTGACCTCTGTTTGTCTACCATGAAGAACTGGTCTAGTTCACATGAAACTGGAGATGTAGATCACATGCTTCCCAGGTTGCATGAGCTTATGACTTCAGGGCAGTCTGCCAGCAGGAGAAAGGCTCTGCAAAATCACAAGCCAAATTTTTGGGGCAAATACTAAAGTTAGGCTTTAAAAAAAAAACATGTTATCTCACAATCATGTTAAAATCCTCATATGTTTAATATTTGATGTTTTGTCATAGAAGCTTACCGTCTCCTCTGTTCCTATATTAATATGTCTCATTGGCTGGCTAATGTGCAAGGACATTCTAATTTTAAAAAGAAACACCAGGAAGACAGAAAGGGATAATTATTTGTAAACAACAGGCAAAAAGAGCACAAGATTCTATGTTGGAAATCCCCATTGATATTCAGCTACACCTCAATGATCCGTAAGGCCTGTCACTTTGTCAGTCTTTCAGATTCCCCCTGAGATCCTATCTCTGGTTAGAGCAGTCTTTTGAATCTTTAGAGAGAATATTGACCTGACCATTTCCAAACAGTGTACAAAGAATGCCTTGATACAGTAAGATTAAGGCTGTGCATTTATCTATTGTGGTAAGTAGTTACAGTGAAATCAAACATTTTCTAAGAAAGACATTTTGCTCTGATGGGAACGTGGTTGTTTTTGTCTTGCAAGATTATTGGTTATGCTGTGGTTTCTGTGAAGTCCAGATGTTTTCAAGAGCCTGTGATGTGTGAGATCCATGTTTTTAGGAAGACTCCAGTTTTAGACATTGCCTAGGAATAACCAGGTTTAACACTTCAAGGTTCAAGTGTAAATATAGATATTTATACACTATGACTTTGCAATGTCCTTAAAACTAAAATAGGCATCATTCAGTTATGTCAACTGCTTTTATTTTTAGAACATTAATAAAGCTGACTTTAAGTGTAATTAAGTAATGTGATAATAAAGTGTCAATTATTGAATGAAAAATGGAAAACTGGCTTTCAGCTTTGAGCAGATTTTTGAAGTCTTGTCAATAGACGAGAAGAATGAAAGTTCACCTTAAAAGACATATTTTTTGCCTTTAAAATGAGCTGACAATTATCTGTTAAGTTAATCTGAAAGTTAGATGCCTTGAAATTAAAATAATAGTAATTCATCTGATATTGCTTCAATATTTTCTAATAAGATAGCGTTGTGTGGTTCACATTTTAACATTTGTTCCCACATCTAATGATTGTTTTCAGTGACTGAACTTGGCTATTATAGATTTATACTGGTTCCCTTCCACAACTTCTGTGAAATTAATCTACCTTTTTTTTTTTCACAAGTTGCAACATGAATCTTAAAAGGTTTTATAATTTAAAAAAACCAGAGCCAGATATTGGGGTGAAAGCAGAAAGATCAGAGAAGCAGAAGAGCAAGCTACTAGCTTACCTCTATGAAATTCTTAGCCTCAAGAGATAGAGTTCCTGTTTCCTCACACTTTATATACCTTTCTGTGTCCTGCCATATTACTTCCTGGGATTAAATGTGTGTGTCACCACCACCTGGTTCTGTTTCTCTCATGTAGCCCAGAGTGGCCTTGAACTCACAGAGAATCTCTGCCTCCCAAGTGATAGGATTAAAGGTGTGTGTCACCACTGCCTGACCTCTATGTCTAATTTAGTGGCTCTGTCCTCTGATCCCCAGGCAAGCTTTATTGGGGTACACAACAGATCACCACATTACAACTTAGGTCCTCTAGTTCTGTTGTCCTTTCCCACATATGATGTATGTAATGAATTGTTCTGCTCTCCATTTTCTTTCTGCAATATCCTAACTTTCTAATACATTGTATGACAATATGCATCGTCATACAGATAAGTTCCAAGCTTTCTTTGAAAGAAGTTTCAAGCTCTAAAAATATTTCAAAAGTAAACTATCATTTTTCCAGTTACAAATTTCAAAATAAAAAAAAAATTTAGATCTTCCAATGGTGTTGCCATTCCTCTGGTTAATCAGGTTCAAAACCTATTATTCCTTAATTAAGCAAACCTTTTATGATCCAAATACGCTAACTGCAGACTTTGAAATTATCTTTTTCCCTGAGAAGTCATATATTTAAACTTATCTTGAATCACTGAAAAGACCCTTACAAATGATGTCCATATTACAGTCTTCCACATCGACAGTCTAACCATTACTAGGTTTCTTTGTTAGCAATTTTATTATCTCATCATTTTTGCTTAGAGAACCCAAACAGGAGAAAAAAGTGCCTTCCTCCAGCTAGGGGGCAAAGCCTGAAACCCCTAAATTGGCTTTCCTGACATATCTTCTCATTAGCTTCAACTACTCCTCTTTCTCCAATATTTTAAAATTTCCTTGCTATTTTTATTTACGCATGTATATGTGTTATTTGTGTGTAAGTTTCTGCACATGAGTGTAGTACCCCCAGAGGCCAGAAGAGAACATCAGATCTTCAGGAGCTGGAGATTGTGAGCCACCAGATTTGGGTACTGTGAACCCGAGCTCAGGTCCTCTTAAAGAGCAGCATATGCTCTTAGCTGTTGAGCCATATCTCATCCCCTCCAATGTGCCTCTTCCATTCCCGTTATCTTCTCTTCTTTGACATCTTCAGGTTTTCCCCAGAGGCACTGCCTATTTACTTCAGCTAATGTTACAATAAAACAGCTCCCCAGTGTATGTAAAAGTTGTTCTCATTGTGCTATATTCTAATAAGTGCCAAAAGTCATTTTGGTCTAAAAATAATGCTCATATTTTACATTGAAAACTCTGCAGAAGAGAATACAAATGACCATCTGATCATTCAATGAACAGTAAGTAATATTTGGACTGGCTATAATCTAGAATTTTCTGAAATAAGACAACAGAGGGTTAGTGACATGGCTCAAAAGTAGAAATATTTGCTATGCAAGCCTGATGGCCTGAGTTTGATTCCCAAGATGAATGTAAAGGTCAAAGGAGAGAACTGACTCTATAAAATTTCCCTTTGGCCCTTGCATGTGCCGTGGCTTGAAGTTTCTCTCTCTCTCTCTCTCTCTCTCTCTCTCTCTCTCTCTCTCTCTCTCTTTCTACACATTCTCTCTCTCTCTCTCTCTCTCTCTCTCACACACACACACACACACACACACACACAGAGAGAGAGAGAGAGAGAGAGAGAGAGAGAGAGAGAGAGAGAGAATTACCTTTTTTAAAAAAAAATAGGAAAACAGAGTTTGCATCATCAACTGGGCCTCCTTTTGTAAGTGACTTCTCTATAGAACTTGACACTGGAGAGTAGTGTTCACCCTCAGTATATCTTTCTTTCCAGTTCCAGTCAACCATCTCACACTCTGCCACACATCCTTGCCTAAATCTGTGTAATATTATAAAGAATCTGTTGTCATCTCACGTGTGTATGTGGCATCCTCATGACCACTTCTCCAGCTTATAAAGCAGCTCCTTGTTTGATGAAATTCTGAAAAAGAGAACATAGCATCCCAGTAAGAGTCTCAGGCTCTACTTTTTATTCTCGTTCCTTTGCTATTTCTATTATATTAGCAATTGTTTCTTCACTGGATTCTTGAACCCTCAAATAATCTATGAGGCTGAGCATCCATTTATTTCAAACTCCTGTTAATGTTCATAATTTCAGCCATTCCTATGACTCAAGAAGTCACTTAAAAGTATATAGAACAATGACTCACTTCCAGAGTTTTCTTTTGTTTTGTCTAGATCCATCAAAGCAGTTGCTATCCATGGAAACAATGGCCTTACAAAATTTGCATCCCAAATACTAAAAGCTGAAAATCAAAATTAATCCTTGATCAATGGACTGAAGATGGATATTGTATTAGGAGGCATAAGAGCAGTATTATTTTCTTTGAACATGTTCATCCATATTCTTGGGTGGCCAAGTGTCTCAACATTGAACAATAATATTTAGAAAGAAATCTATTTTTTGGAGCAGTAGGTCTCAACAGGGAACTTGACATATTTAGTGAATCACGTTATAATCAAATGTGCTGTCGTGTAAGCTTTGTTATTCACTATAGATCACAGGGAAAATATGTTGAGCAGCATCCTTTAGGACTGTGGGATTGTTAGAATGGTAAATGAGTATTGGCTTAAACTCAGAGCCATAGCCTACAAGCCTGTTTCTAAAATTAAGTTGCTACAAAAATCCCTGAAGGCACCTGTGGTGGTTTGAATAGGAATGGCCCTCACAGGCTCAGAGATTTGAATGCTTGGTCTTTAAGGAGTGGGCAGTACTTGACAGGGTGTATTGGGTCTGGCCTTGTTGGAGGAAGTGTGTCACTGGGGGTAGGTTTGGACTTTCAAATGCTCAAATGAAGCCCAGTCTCTCTCTCTCTCTCTCTCTCTCTCTCTCTCTCTCTCTCTCTCTCTCTCTCTCTCTCCCTGTCTCTCTCTTTCTCCCTCTCTCTCCCTTCCTCCCTCTATCCCTCTGCCTACCAATATATAGCTCTCAGCTGCCTCTGCAGCACTATGTCATCTTGCAGCTTGCATACCACCTATCATGATGATAATGGACTAAACCTTTCAAACAGTAAGCCAGCCCCAATTCAATGTTTTCCTTTATGAGAGTTGCTGTGGTCATGGTGTCTCTTCACAGCCATGGAATAAGAACTAAGAAAGCACCTTTCTCCAATAGAAGGCTATTTTTTCCATACTGAAAATCTGTTTAGTGTTCTCATGTTCATCAGTGCTCCTGACTAGGCTTTCTGAATGGCTTACTCTGTCTGGCCTCTACATCAACACTGGCTGTTTCACCATGCACATTTATGCTACAGAGTCAGCTTCTTGCCTTGAACTTCATGAAGTGACTTCTGGATTTCAGCTTTTCTTCTAAAGCTTAATCATGTAATTGAAGAGAGGTAGGCTCTTGCTCTGGATTGGGTTTTGGCTTAAGGAAGTATTGTCTACTATCAGTCTCCATACATAAAGTTTTCTCTGCAACAGTGGTGAGCTTGTCTCTTTTTCCCTTCAGAGTTCATTCTGCACACAGCAACTTGGATAAAGGTTTGGATCCAGAAGCGTGGTTTTCATCCTAGCTTGGTTGTCAGTGTGCCTTCTTCCCTAAACTTAAAATGTTTCTTTTATATGGAATGTGAAAGGTGTGTGACTTTTCATTTCACTTGAATGCTTACAGACCATTGGAAATTATTCATTGGCCTAATTGCAATATTTACTGTGTCTCACGGAAAAGAGAGGCCAGAGGAGAGAAAAGAGATGATGAATGAGTCAGAACACAAGAAATGTGGTGCCTCTTGTGAGTAGTTTGGTGATCTAAGACAATAAGAACAGTAATATCTGATACTGTTTACTTCAGATTATCTTAATATAACAGCAATGCAAGAGTCTGAAATAAGTCTACATTTTTCCAAAATGTGTAAAAGGCACACAGGATGACCACAGCATATTCAGAAAATGGTAACAATGGGCTTGCCCCACTTCACACAGGATTCCCAGACTTCAGTGTGTGAAAGGCACACTGCATATGAATTACAAGAAGTCAGAATGCAACAAAAGAGGTATACCTACCCTCTTGCTTCATACTAAGAAAACATGTTTCCTGAATGTAGCAGGGAGAGCTTTAATTAATCCTTATCTAGATCTGTCAGTTAATCCCCAAACAAAATCCAAAAGAAAATAGGTGCCTGGTACTGAAAAGTCAACTTTAAAGAGCATCCCTTTCTTTGTGGCTCTTGTCAGCGCTGTTTGCTTAGCATGGCAGCGTGGCGGCTGTGAGTCTTATGATATGCTCCCCTTGTAGTAAGTCCAGGCTCCAATTCTAATTCTACTGAGCACTTTTCCAGTCTTTCAATCAGAAGACTTCTTCTCACTAGCACATTTTAAAGCATTTTCTTTGACTTCACTAACGAGCTGTTTTCTGTACAGTATTGTACAGCTTTATGTGCTTCTGTAATGTTGCTGACCAGACAACAACCAAGACAAGCAGAGAAGCCAGGGCTCAATCTGTGTTTCCAAACCAGTATCCTTTACAGCACAGAGCACAGGCTCCCTCATGTATCCGACCTATCCCAATGCCCTTAAATTAGTCATGACCTTATGAATTAGAGCAGGTTTTTTTTTTTTTTTTTCCCATTTTCAATCTGGTTGGTTTTGGTTTTGCACTGTCATCATAAACCACCAAGTATTTATATTTTTATTTGACTTAATTAAGCATAGTATCTCCTTATTCTTCAAAGTTCTGACTGTTAGGATTTTGTTGGATGGTAAATTTCTTTCAATATATGAGGAGGACCAGAGTGTTTGTCTTTCTCTTTATATACCATCATTATCTTGCTCGATGCTAGGCAGAGTCACTGTTTCATAAAACTTTTAGGTTGTGGCAAATACATACATATATACATACATACATACATACATACATACATACATACACATATAAACTGAGCCTAGGGAGCAATGATTTGTTTTTTATGTTTGCACATGAATTATAGCAATGTATCATATCTTCTTGTAGGGTGTAAATGTGAGATCCTGTTAGATGTGTCTACTAAGTCAAACATAAAGCAGGAAAAAATATAAAGAACAGTTGGGGAGGCTCTTTTCCTCCCCAGAGCCAAAGAGAGGAAATCTGCGCAGTCCTCCATAAAGTAATGAATGCAGAGTTGTGGAGCTGCCAGTCATCTCCATCTCCCACATCTGGGGCAGCATCTGCTCTTGGTTGCAAAAAGAAAAACAAGAAAATTGGAGTAAACATGGTGACACAATATCAAAATCTGTATTATCTAACAAATGTAGTTTGGATCCAGTGACCATGTAGCAGTTTGAAGCCCATACCGAGATGCTTGATAATTATATTTCTCAAATCCCTTTAGAAAATACTCTAGGCCTGAGAATAACAAGCTTTTGCATAACAGCACTGGGCCTATAAATAAGAAACTCATTAAGCTACCTGTGGCAGGCCTCTACCCCAGCCTGCACTGGCTTGGGGTGCTTAATGAGGTGATAATGAGGAGAAAATGGTTTAGCTCCTTTTTGGCCTGGTGTGTGATGGGTAGGGAAATCCAAGTCTTCAGTGAAGCAGCCACCATACAGCCCAATTCATCATTCAGGGTGGGTCTATATCACAGAAATAATTTGCTTCTAGGCCCCCAAGTTATTTGGCTCCCTGGTCTATGGAAACAAAGCAAGCTATTCATTCACTATTGAAGGGTCTGTCAGAATAACCCCAATAAAGGGTGTTAGACTAGCTGGTCATTAGCATTTGAAGGGAATGGCCAAATAACCCCAACAAAGGGTGTTAAACCAATCCACATTGTAGGTAGGGAAGTAGAGAGGCTGTGAAATTCTAAGTGGATTAGTGCCAGCATTATTTTCTCACTATGAGTCTGGCCTCCTCTATAAGGCTTCATGCTCACTCAAGGCTAGACCAAACCTCCTTGGCCAAGCTCTCCTCTTCTTTTCTCTGTACAGAAACTAAAGCAGCAAAGGGGAGTAAAGAATATAACATTTGGCAAATTAGACACAAAAAGAGACCAGAGCACCAAACTGCGGAGCATACAAGATACAAAGGGCAAGTGCAGTGGGAGAGTTTATGGCAGAACCCAAGAGAGGTCCAGGAAAACAGACCAGTACTTGGTTTCAGTTGATTCAAGCTTGTCTTAGTTATGCTAGTTGATGCTGGCAACAACGCTCTTGAAGCACAAATGAAACAAAAACAGAAGGGAAGGATGGAGTCCCATTCTCAAGACAACAGTCTCCAAGTCATCTCTAAGTCTAGTGCTTGCACAGAAATTATTACAATCCCTTAAAGGACATTTGTCCTGTAGTTGAAAACAGCCCGGAAAAGCCAGGAAACACATATTGTTGGGGTAAAACCAAGGATCCATATTGACTATGCTTCTGAGGGAGGAGCCTCAGGATGGCAAACATGTGTTCCATAGTCCAGACATTTTATCTGTATTAGTTCATTCTTCAAATATTTCTCAATTTGCCTGATTTAATGATCTTTAATTCTGCCCACTTCCCTGATGATATGATTTTGTTCTTCTTTATAGTGGAATGATATGCCCTTAGGTATATATATATAATTTTCTTTATCCATTTTCCTCTTCACAGGCAGCTAGGCTGGTTCCATGATGTGACTAACAAATAACACCATGATAAACACAGATGTGCAGGTGTATCTGCTTAGACTTCTGACTACATACTACACAGGAATGGTATAGTGAGATCCTAAGCTGGACTCCAGTAAATGTTGTGTTTTTTCCTCATATGTAGAGCATGCTGGCCTTGTGTACCTAGAAATATTATTAGTTTACATTATGTGTGGTTTGACAGAGTGAGAAATATTTTATCAATAAGTAGCAACAGCTATGCTTCTTCCTTTTCAAACACTGTCACTTTTCTTATATGTGACCCTAGATCACAGCAACTACTTGTGTTGATATATATCCCATAAGAAGCCTGGATGCTGAGCTGGGGGACTGACACATACATTTATTTTACTGGTGAAATACCATTTCCTACAAGTCTTAGTTTGCATAGGATTTTATTTGTTTTATAAAATAGATTAAATAGCATTATATTTTATCCAATGTTCTCTTTGTTTATTGAGAAAATAACTTGAGTCACCCATATGACGATGATGATGATGATGATGATGATGATGATGTGTGTGTGTGTGTGTGTGTGTGTGTGTGTGTGTCTGTCTGTCTGTCTGTCTGTCTGTTTATACCCAAGCATTAAGTTACTTTCAATTCCTACAATAAAATCGGTTGCATTTGTACACTTTTTTGTGCATGTTGATTTTCTGTCTTTGAGGGATTATGTATATAAATTCATGAATTATGTTGACTGGAGATTCCCTACCCTTTATACCGCTTTTCTGATTGGGATTCACAGTAGAATATTCTGATAGGAGAGTTGCAGCCTCTTTTTTCATGCCTTCTGGCAGAGCTCACTAAAGAGTGAAATGGTATGTTTCTTGAATAATTGGTAGAATTTTTATTGGCAAAACCACCTGGCCCTCATTTTCAAATGCAGTCCTTCAATAAAAACATAATATATGCTTACGATGTCATTTATAGTGCTATATTCTCTACAAATGTCTTTTTCTTTTTTTCGAATAGAGTCATTAATATATTCATAAAGTTTTCTGAGTTGAATCTAAACATAGGTTATATAAAGATATCTTCCATTTTCTAAAATTTCTTATGCATATTCCCTATGTTTTAAAATGTTCTCTTCTTTAATCACTTTTACTCTATTCTTTTTCAGAGAACCTTGTTTTTTATACATGGATTTTTTTAATTGATTTAATTTTTATTCCTTACCTTTCTGTTACAATAGGTTTAACTACAATAATAACACTACTATTCTTTTATGAATTTTTTAAATTTTAGTGGTAAATATTGTGTGTTTAGAATTAGCCAGCTGGACTCAGTTTCTATGATCCTGATTTTGTTGGCAACACTAATTTCTTATATTAAATGCTTATGTTATAATTTTAGTTATTTTCTCACAAAAAAATTTAGTTCTGAAAACATTTCACTTTCACCCCATTTGAAAAGTTGCATCATAAAAGTTCTTGACATTGTTTAGTTGAAATATTTTCTTCCTTTGTGTGTGTGTGTGTGTGTGTGTGTGTGTGTGTTGATGTGTGTAAGTATAGACAGGAACCATGTAAGTGGAGGTCAGATGACAACCTTGGTGTTTCTGCTCTTGCTTTCAACCTTGTTTGAGGCAAAATTTCTTGCTGTTCACTGCTCTGTATGCCAGGCTGAGCCTTCTGTGAGTTCTAGAAATCCTTGTCTCAGTTTCCCACCTCCCTGTACTTGTTCTCCCCATGAGCAGATTACACACTCTGCCTGTGAAGCTTAGCTTCACCTGGACCTTGGGAATCCTAACTCAGGTCCTCTGTCTTGCAAGGCAAACTCTTTCTCTTCTGAGCCATCTTCTCTGCTTCAGTTTTAAGTTTTCTCTCCAAATTCCACTGTTTATTTACTTATACCATGTTATTTTAAAATGTATCTTCCCATTTCCAAAACGGTGTTTTGGCTTATCGTGTTGCATTAATTTCTTATTAAATTGGATTAACTTTAAGAAAAGCCTTGTCCTAAGGCATAATGTCCTTAGCTCAGGCTGAACTTTCAGATTTAGCCCTGGGCACCATCTGCCTGTCTGCCTCTTGCCACTCAAGCTCTCCCTTTCAGCTCACTGTTCCTTCATTAAGAGTCTGTTGCTTCTGTGGAGGGTCCCTCTTCTTGTATGTGACGTCAGCAGTGTTCATCTGGAACTGTGCTCCTATGATCTCCCAACAGTGGTGCAGCTTTTTGCATAATCTCTGATTAATATCTATGAGACAAGCTTTGTAAACTACAAAATTTAAAGCTTCTTTACAAATTCAAAAGAATACACAGGGCATTCAGAATATTGAAATGTCACAATAATGTCAACTAGTTGGTGTGCTCTTGCCTTTTCCAAATGCAGGACACTCTGGGAAAGGGTTGGAATAACACATATCATTAGTCTAAGTGGGCCTGTGTTAGTTAAGTGAGCTTAAATTCAGGTTAACATCATGCCTGAAAGAGATTTGGTTGTTTTTGTTTTTTGTTTTTCGTTTTTTTTTTTTTTTTTTTTTTTTTGTATCAATTTAAAAGATTTTTCTTGCTCTTTGGAAAAGACAAGTAAACAGAATGATGGTAGGATCACATTTTCTTGACTGTACAAAGAAATGATTAGAAACAGATGATTTCTAAGTCTTTCAATTCTAAGCAAACATGTCCTGTTCTAAAAGCATGAAAATTGTTTTCCCCGTGAGTTACCTGCTAGCAAATAATTCAAGGTAAACATTGCATTTTTCTTCAGTGGATGATGTACCCGTATTTAGAATGCTTCTCTCTACCCTCTAGTCCTTAACAACAATCTTATGCTGCCCTCCAGTTACTAATAATTACTGCTGCACCTAGCTGCCACTTACGGCTTGAGATTTAGTGCTTTCTCTGTCAGTAAATGCAGATGGATAATCCATCCCTCAAATCAAAGTTCAAGAATGCACCCCCGGAAGAAGCCACTGGGGACAGAACAGCAGCTTGGCTTGCAGCACATGGCTAGACATCTCAGAAATAGCAGGCTCATAGAATTCAAGTGAGTTTGACCCAGTGGGATTTATGAAGTCAGAATTCAGGAAAAGGAAACTGAGTTTGTAAGGTTAAGAAAATATAAGAAATGGCCTTGAGAGTCATGGCCATGGTCTGTGTAAATCAGTGCTGCAAGAGTACTTACAAAATGCAGGTGTTTTGAGAGCTATACAGACCAGGACATTTTAAGTTTTATAATTTAGAGAATAACTTGCTCTTATAAGCCATGAAGATGACTAGTTAGATTATATATGTACACACACACACACACACACACACACACACACACACAAACACAAACACACACACGTACACATGCAAACACACTTTAAGAATATATCAATGTCTTCTGAGAAAAATGCTGGAAGTTTAGATTATCATTTTTGGCATTCTACATTCATTAAATTAAACAGAAACAATGAAATACAACGCAATCCTCAATGGCCTTTGTTGAATTTTTAACTATGCTTAGAGTCTTACAAATAAATATTAAAAAATAATACTCAAAATAATCTATACTTCTGACATCAGATTCTTAGGAAATCAACACATATAACCAATCCTCATCTTAATGTATAAAATTATGCAATGTGAAAATTATTAATGTTACTATATATCATTGAAATAATTATTTAAGCAACAATTCAAGTTTGTAAAAATTAGCAAAATGATTAAGGGTTGATGGATTTGCATGAATCATACTAGTGGAAAGATCAAAATTTTGTACATACCTTTCACTTTGATTGGTTAACAGTTGAAATGTGTGCAGAGGAGAGACCAGACCACATACACTCTGTTTAAAATTAGCTAGCTCCATAAATCAAAATCAGCTTCCCCTTTAACTATAGGAAGTTCATGAATTTGGTGTGTGTGTGTATTTTTAAATGATTTTAAGCCTTGAAATTCCTGTTAATTTTTAGTTTTCATTTACAATTAAGAATCTTACAATGATATAGTGTGAAATATCTGAATAATTTATCTTGCCCCATTTATAGGGAACACGGGGGCTCTTCACTGCCTTTTTGAACTACTTTAATACACTTTTATTGTTGGACAGCTCACACGTGTAGGCAATGCATTCTAGTCACTCTCATTTCCTGTTCCTCGTTCTTGTCCCTACTCTCTTCTGCTGAAGCCTTTCTTTCCAGGAAATTCCTCTCCCACCTCTATGTCTTCCTTTTGCTGTGTGACCTACTGAGTTTAGTTTCTTGTCTCAGTAAAGGTGGGACATATTTTTTAGAGCAAAGGTGATCTATTAATGGCTACATCACTAATAAAATGACACCTCTTCCCCATCAACCCTAAGCTGTCAGTAGATCCTAGGAGGGGTGATGGGCCCAGTACTTCAACAGACAGCCTGTGTAGTGCTTTTCAGGAACAGCTCCTTCCAAGATGGATGAGTTTTCACAGATCACTCTGAGAAGTTGTGTCTTGTGTATCAATTTTTTTTTTTCCTGAGAAATAGATCTGGAGAGGGGCAGCATTGTTTGTCAATGTCCCCTTGTGATTGTTAGCAGTGCATCCTTGCACATATTGTTTCAGACAAAAAAATTAGTATTTTGCATTAGAAGAGGATAATTAGGCA
Source organism: Onychomys torridus (assembly GCF_903995425.1). Lineage (NCBI taxonomy): Eukaryota > Metazoa > Chordata > Mammalia > Rodentia > Cricetidae > Onychomys > Onychomys torridus. Next base: position 89,274,181 of record NC_050446.1, on the reverse strand, counting down.
ATAAGACACAAAAGCGTGTGTGGTTATCATGAGATAAACACACACATGGGGTGTTATGAGGCACAGCCAAGTGTCTATAATCCCTCTAGGGTATGATTATCTCGCGATAACCACACACCCTGGAGTTGCCTTATTGCTATTATAAAATATCTTTATTATAGGAAGAAATGTGCATTTTTGTGCAGAAAGGAGACAGAGCTGGCAATTTAGAATGCCGAACAGCAATTTCAGCTGAGCTATGTGGTTTACATAGATTAATCTATCCCATTGGAATGTTTTCCCAGCCAAAAAAATGTTCCCTAAATCCAAGCAGTCATAATCTGCAGTGATGTGCAGCTATTTGGAGCATTTGAGAAATTCCCTGCCTGCTTCTTAGGTTGTTGGTTTGATGGTTGCACAGGGTGAATGGTGGGATTCCCAAGGTTGGGCGCTTCTATACACTCAGGCTTTTGAAGTTTGGTGTTCTGGGTATCAGACTATGATCCATGTCAGTGTCAGTATTTCATCTGGCTTCTTAATCAGAGCACGTTAAAATCTTCCAGAAATAACAAATAGCAGCACAAAATTTGGCAAGGAAAGAATATGAGCTAGAAAGAAGAAAATTGGGATCAAACTCAAAAAGGTAAGAGAGATTAGTTAACTGTTTAAAGGAGAAAAAAATACTGAAAATTTGGCACAACCACATTAAAGAATGGAGAGGTTTAAATGTGAAAAACTTAAGACCAAGACCCAAGGGAAGTAGGACAATCTGGAATGACAGCTAATGGGAAGGCAAGAGGACCGGAGTTTGAGGTCAGCCTGGGCTACATTGTTGCTTACAGGCTGGTCTGAGCTGCACAGTTAGAGTGTGTCTCAAAGAAGAGAAAGGAAAACAGAGAGACCTCTTGAGCAAGGCACCTTGGGGAGAAACACCAGCAAGCATCTCATACTGCCGGAATCACCACAAAGAATAGATTCTTTCCAGCTTGAGCGGTAGAATTCATTTAAAAAAATCGTTGTGAAAACTTGCTTTGATTTTACCATACAAATGCAATTTTCAATTTTTAGTAGTTATAAAGTGTAGTCTTTTCTGAGGAAAAAAATAGTTGATGAAGAGGATTCCTCCATCCAAGAAGTTCTCTCATATCTCTAAAACTGATTCTGTGTCAAAATCATAAATGGTTGGCACATGAAATCTGAGGTGAGCATCAGCTTCTTTACAAGGACCAAAGAGATGATGTCAAAGGATGCTTCTGCTAATGGCAATTATCTATGCATAGAAACCAATATTTATTGCAGGGATCATGAGTTATCAAGTAGACTAAATGCATGAAAAAAAATGAAACTTTTTAAAGTCCTACTTGATGTGTGAGGTTCTAGCCTTCACTACATGTATTGTATCTGATTCAAATTTACAATTTTTTGAGTCTAATCAATTATTAACTTGATAGTGTAAAGCTGTAATAAAATCAGAGGATAGGCAGTCAACATTTTATCTCAATAAATTTTCAATGTTGTTAAACAAATTACGGGGTAAAATCAGCAATGAGTTAGGTTATAAACTACATGCAAAATAAAATCAATATTTATATCCATATTTGTACATGCAGATCTTTAGGGGAAAATATGCAGGGAATTTAGCTGAGCTAAATTCTGTTTACTGTGGTAGTCATCAAGATGTGTCAAATCTAATGTAAGCCTATTGTTTATATGGAATATGAAATCAATGTAATTGATTTGATTGAATTTTTAAAATCTTCTATGAAGATGTGCCATGCCTTTTTAAATGCATCAAAGTCAGTAATTGCTTTAAATGTAAAAATAAAATAGCATCTAGAGATCTCTCACCTGCTCATGGCAATGCATTATTATTGGTTTCTGCATTTCCCTAACTGATAGGCTTTATGTAAAATCAATACCTCTCAGTCAAATACATTTTGCATTGTTATATGGTGGTTTCTAGAAACTAAAATATAGTTTTGATGAATAACTTCAAATCTTTATTTCATAATAAACTTGCCATGGGGGAAATTTAAAGGGGCACCATTTGTTTTCTAAATATGTAACAGCATCTCTCACATAATTGACAATTGTTTCGTCGGAATGCTATCATTTCGAGTCTAAATCCCCATCTTTTAATTTAGCCCTAGGCCATACCTTTTAAAGAAATTGCCATCCATGAAATATCAAATGCTTCAACAGGGCCAGACTTGTGTACCTCCCTAGTAGAGTTGTGTGAAAAATTTCACACCTACACTGAAGCTGCCAAAATATGCCGCTTCACTCTGCTCAGTACCAAGGGGAAAACATATACTTTTTCCCTTTGGGCAGTTTTGACAGTTTTAATACAAGTGAAAAGCAGGTTTTGCCAGCATAGAAAAGGGGAAAAGGAAGAAATCTTGAAATTATAACATGAGAACTTCCCAGGCTTACAAGGGAAAGAGGAGGAGAGAGCTCACGCATGGGGCTTCTTCCTTTCCCAGGATGACCACGTGTGCAATCTCTTGCCATGGTGAAGGGAGGAGGGTGGACATTTTAAGGGTAAAGTCAACACGAAATACAAATAATAACAAATGGCAATAAAACTCCAACCTCCCGTGGTATTTCTCTTTCACGTTAAGTCTTAAGCAAAATTAGACACTTGTAGACTTCACCCCTCCCTAGTAATCTCCTGCCTCCCCCATCCCAGGACTGTCAAGATTCAGAAGTCTTCCTTAGCATTAGGGAGAGTGATACAATAGAAAAGTCAACTAATATATTCCAGAGACGTTTCACTGCCCTCAAGGGGGGGAATATAGATATATATATATATATCTCCTTGCTTTCTTCTCTTCAGGATTTTAAAGAATCCTCCAGTCCTAAAAAAGAGAGAGTTTGTTTATTGGAAAGTTTTCAAATAGAAAATCGCCACTTAGGATTAGGATGTCTCTTTTCTTCAATCTCTGCAATCCCACAGCACTCTAAAGGTTTTTTGTTGTTGTTTGTTTTGTTTTGTTTTGTTTTGTTTTGTTTTTAAGGGGTAGGGGCAATAATAGGCTGGAAAAAGGATGTAGCTTCAGGGATTTGTCTGCATAGACACTTCTGGACCTGTGAATTTCTGTAACATTTTTCATTCTTTAGTCATGATTTAAAACAAGTGAACACCAGCATCAACATCAAGTTACTGGAAAATCAAATATGCTGAACCAATTTGCACCTACCCAAACTCATCTGGTAGAATACTATACTCTCAGAACTCACGGAATGAATTTGAACTTGATTTCTTATAAAGAAGTCTGTATGACATGCAGCTGAAAATGTTTACATGAAGAAGTATCTTTTGTCACTTTGAAGATAAGATTACTGAGAGAGAGAGAGAGAGAGAGAGAGAGAGAGAGAGAGAGAGAGAGAGAGAAATGAATTTTTTATATGAAAAGAGGAGTCATTTTCATGGTGTTTGGCTTGTATAATAATCTTAGAAGAGGCAAATTTGGGGTTCTAGATTATAATTTATTGAAAACCTATGGAAGAATGGATCTCAATCTTTTCCTTTGAATTAATTTATAATTTTCTCAATAAATAACTTAGTCATAAGAGTGAATGATACTGTCAATTTTCCTCTTCGTCCTAAGCACCATAAAATGCTGGAATTAGAGTTACAAGCACAAACTGTTCCACGTGCCATTATTTTGGGAAAGAGAAAGAAAACAAATGTGTTCTACCACCTTTTATGTTTTAAAAAAGATTTATTTATTTTTATTTTTATGTGTATGTGTTTTGCATGTATCCCATGCAGGCTAAAAGAGTGTCCGATCTCCTAAGATTGGAGTTACACATGGTTGTGAGCTGCCACTTGAGTATTGGGAATTGGACCTGGGTTCTCAGGAAGAACAGCCAATGAGAGAGTGCTTTTAATTACTGAGCCATCTCTTCAGCCCCTGGTTTTATAGATTTTAAAAGGGACATTGCTAGCTCCATGATGCTGACTTTGCATTTTCCAGGAGTGCTCAGATCCACGCTCTAATCTGAAGATTGTGTTGCAGTCACCGGTCTCAGAAAGAGCAGTTCTGAGGGTCGGGATGCATTCACCACGTCTGCCGCTGTCAGAGATGCCTTTTTATGAGTTATCTTCTGCTCTTCTCCTCCATGGGAGTCACTGTTCCTGCCCACTGTGGGCTCCACACCAATGGGAGCTAGTTCCTGCATTCCAGTCCCAAGGCTGTGGAGACTAGCAAGCATCACCATTGGCACTGTCTTCATGCCACCCACTGGTCTGGAGACACTGGTGGGTCCAGTCTTGCTTTTCCTTCATGCTTTATAAATTTTGGGTTAAAACTGTTTATTGTTAAACAGTTTTAGCTTTCTCACTTCTGAAGACTAAGATACATCCACATAGCATAGGGGCTGAGACAGAAACAATGCTTTGGTGGGCAAGTATCCATGATACTTTTTCAATAATATACACAGTCCCATGGATAAAGCTTTTTCCTGGGGTTACGCTTGGGACAATTTCTTTACCATTCTCACTCCTGAAATGGATCCCCAGACCCAGCAGGGCAGAGAATGATAATTTTCTTCCAATGTCCAACTGTTTCTTTAGCTTAATGATGTAATCTCCCCAGGAACTAACTCACGAATTTCAGTACAGCATGTGGCAAATCAGATAAACATTATATTTCCTGGTCTCTTTCCTGATGAGTACTTAAATTAACAAGAAATGACATTTAGATTTTCGGTCATGAAAACTACAGCACTTGCTCGACTCCTTCCTTGCCCTTTCTTCCTGGCTGGAAATAGCAAGAGCTGAAACAGCTGCCTCCAGCCCAGAGGTGGAAACCACAGACCAAAGGAGCAGAGAGAGGAGCTGACTAGCCACCAGGCCCTGCAGTTCCCATGGGAAAAGCAAGCGTTCCATCTCTGAACGGTGGTGGGCAAGGAAACAGGTTTCTCACTTGTCAGTCTTCATGTTTTTTTTTTTAAATCTTTATTATGCTATTTTGACTTTATTTTATTATTTGACTCTTAAAAATAGTCTAGGAGGGCTGAGAAGCAAGCAAGAAGCCATATCACCATATTTCGAAGAGTGCAGTGGGCAATTGACTTCTAGCAATTTTCTTTCTAAGAAATAATCCCATGAGGACATTACTGAAGTGGTAATGAAAGATGTATGGGACTTATACAGCTTTCAAATATATCGAACATGTATCTCAGGGTAAAAATGAGATCACATATGAACACAGACTATGGAGGCTTGGGAGATGGCTCAGCAGGTAAAAAACACTTGTTACCCAAGCTTGAGGACCCAAGTTCAAGTTCACAGCACCCAGAGGAAAATTCAGGCATAGATATGTGCACTAGTAACTTCAGTTGAGGGAGGTGGGTAGAGTTAGGAGGATTGCTGGCATTTACTAGACACTGACCTAGATGTGGGTCAATGAAAGAGGAGAATAAGGCAGAAAGTGTTTGGACACTCAAACACTCTGTCTCTTTCACACATTCTCTGTCTCTCTCTGTGTCTCTCTCTGTGTCTCTGTCTCTGTCTCTGTCTCTCTCTCTCTCTCTCTCACACACACACACACACAAGACTGTGCAAAAAACTTGAGGACATTACTTTTTTGTATGATTTTTTTTATTTTATCCTACTCAGAGGCCAGAAAACTGCACCCATTTTATATCTACACCAAGAATTAGTCAATGGGACATTTCAATGTTACATTTATTTATTGAGTATGTATTTGTGTACAATTGGCAGGAGGCTCCAAAGACATGTATCCCACAAGGTAAAAGTAAGAATGTGTCTCTTGCTCTTCTCTTTGCCTCTTTTTCTGGTTTGTTTGGTGGTTTTTTTCCCATTATGGTTTGTTTGTTTGTATTTTATTCTTCTTCTTTAGATGCCTATTTATTTGTTTAACAAGAGAGAGAAAGGGTGAGGATTCTTGTGGAGGGGGAGATGGGGAGGATTTTGGAAGAGTTGAGGAAGGGAAAGATTAATCATAATATATTTTATGAAAAAATATATGTTCAATAAAGGAAAAATAATGACTAAAGAAAAACAGACTTGAATTTTATCCATCTTTGAATATCGATGAGAAATCTATTTAAAGTATTAAAACTTCACTAAAGAGATGTCTGGACAGCACACTTGGTTACCTGAGGTTGTGTGTGCAGATGGTGAGATCTACAGTGGTACTTGATGAACCCTCTTAAAAGAGGTTTAGTGAAAATGTGCTTCAGGAAAATCTTTAGCAGATAATAACAAAGGGAATGATTAATTGTGACAAAAGAAAATGATATTTTGTGGGGGTTACAATGGCAGAGAACTAATGCTTTCTCACTTGGAATCTGTGGGGAACATTTTCACTGTCATATACAGCTTCTTGTGTGGCTCTATGTGGCTTTGCTTTTTTTCTTGAAGGTAACTGATTAAGCTGGTGAAGTGTTTCTTGGTCTGAGTAGATGGGCTTAAGGGGAAGGGCTTGTCCTCTTGGGTAGCTTACCAGAAGAGAATCATTCTTCCCACTCCCTCCAGCCCATTTATTCCTAAACCAGAGAAAATTCCCCTGGGAGCACCAAGGCCCCTAAGGGAGCATTGCAGAGACTCAAGAGATGAGAAACGTTTTGTAAATGAACATTTTAAAGATGAAAACACTCTTGTTTTTAAAGCCAATGAGTATAAAATACCAAGGGGAGACATGAGTTGACAGCTGGGACTCTTCATCCGTCTGGCCCAGAGATTCTGAGTGGATTGCTGACGAGGAAAAGTAGGGCTGAGGGATCTTGTGCCTGTCAGAATCTGCAGAGAATTCTTAGGCTCACCATTTTAATCCAAATTCAAACCTTCCAGGGCCTGAGATTAAAGAGAATGTTTACAGAAAAATAAAAGAGGCTAGAAAATGCTTGTTAAGAGGCATCTTAGAAATCTTTAGAAAGTGTCATCTGTGATGATTTATATGCAAATAAGCCAGAATGTGCTTAGCATATATTATAGAGGGTTTTCAGATTTTATCCAGTCCATGCTGATCATGGAGAAAGAAGTATATACCCAAAGAGCCACTGGAGAACTTGAAGCCAGAGTGCTTGGCCACTCCTAAAATGAGGCAGAGTAAGTAAAGGAAGGTTTTTCCATTTAGTCAGTCAAGGGAAGTTCAGTTGTGTTCTGAATCTAGAGGGTTTGAGGGTCCTAGGAGCATGAGTTACTGTCAGACGTTTGTGTTTTTATTGGACAGGACTTGGCAGAACTTTACCCTTTCCCTAAATGATTCAGGGTCTACAGTGCTATCCTGATGTTAGCCAGGGTTTGCTCTTTTTCTGCCAGCTGTGTCTAGGCTTCAGAGACAGCCTGTGATCTGAAGCAACCTCTCTTGGTGGCAGGATCGGAAATGGGATCCTGGGCCTTTGCTAATCATAGTCTCAATTTCTAAATATGTTCTTAAAGTCCAGGAAGTTGCTATAGTGTGGAGGATGTAGATAAATGTAAATAGAGACAAAAATCTGTCACCAAGTTGTCAAACTGTCTTGGCCAGGAAAGCAATGACAAAGTTTTATAACAAGCTAAAAGAGATCACCATGGATAATTTTGCAACTACTGTGTTCCTGTCTAGTACTAAATAGACTAACAGTCATCCCAAGACATAAAGGTACAAGCCACCACAACATAAAGTGCATGGGAAATCTGAGAGGTGTATATGTATGTTGTTCTACCAAATAAGTGGATTTTCCACTATGTACATTACCAAGCTCAAGTCTGGAGTATCAGATTGTTGCCAACACATCACGAGTCCACTAACAGAGGAGCAAGCAATTGCTGGCCAGTTGTGTTTTCCTCTTTCATACTTCTCTTGAAACTCAGCAACTCAACCTTGGGGCCAGAAGCAACATGGAAAAGAAATACAAAAGACACCCTAGTTTGCTTTGGATGTGTCATCTGCCCCTCCCCTTCTCTCCCATCTACCCTTCTATGGTTTTGTTCAAGCCTGTTCTTCTTCTACACCAGACATAATCATTTTATTTAGTAGAGGCTAGTCAAGAGGACTGATAAGGTTTTTGTTTACAAAAATATATTTCCAGTGTTTAAACATAAGTAGGTACTCATTAGATAATAGTTGGATTACTTTTTTATCTTTATTTATGGTTCACCTTTTCATTTTGAGCCTCAGTATAAAACAGCCTTTTCTGAGATCATTCTTTTATGAATAGTTTTTTAAGAAAAGATTTCTTCCAGACATGGGGGTAGGGTATGTAAAAACAAGAAAAGAATAATGAAAAAACCCAAGCTAGCAATGAAATAAAATATCCCCACTGTGGGGTTGAAGGAGCAAGAAGGAAAATGGATCATTGGAGCTCAGGGGGAGTGTTGATGCCTTCAAGGGTAGTGATTGTATCTAGAGCTGCCACAGTAGGAAGGAATGAAGGAAAATTTCCCAAACACTTCCAGGGCCGTGGACACCAACTTATCTGCCAAGTCACTAATCCCAACCTTTGCTTTGATTAATCTATTATTAGGTTCATCTTTTGAAAACTTTATTTTGGGGCCAGAGAGATGGCTCAGTGGTTAAGAGTCCATACTGCTCTTGCAAATGACCTAAGTTTAGTTTCCAGCACTCATGTCAGGCAGCTCACAACTGTCCCAAAGTCCAGCTCTAAGGGATCTCATGCCCTCTTCTGGCCTCCACCAGGCGTTAAACTTGCAATGATCCTGCCTTAGCTTCCTTATGGTAGCTATAAGGAAGCATCTAGGCTACCAGGCACTACTCTTTTTGTTTTTGTTTTTAACATGCCACCAATTCCTAATGAAGTTCGTAATAATTCTAAAGTCAGGATCATGTGCTTACTTTGTTTTTACATATTTTTGACTGACTGAGAGAGAAGGTATATTGAAAAATCACTAGGCTTTTTCTTGTATGATGCTGTCTCCTTTACATAGCAACACATTTCCTTTATGATTCAAAGAAAGCATCAGGCTGCTTCAACTAGGCATGTACCAAACTATGATGGGACTAAAGGTCTGGTAAAACTTAGGGTTCCTCGTGTTCTCTGTTCTTAATGTTAATCTACATGGTTGTTGCTTTTCTAGGAACCTGTATGTTTACCACCATTCCTTTGTGTGAGATTTATACTCTTTCCTAATTAAAGTGACACCACAAAAGTCATAAAGTTATTCTGCTTATTTTCACATGGCTTTGTTCTTGCAGCTTCAGAACTCAGTGACTATCTTGAAGGAGACACTAGACACTGATGTGTCAATTCCCAATTTCTTTACCCAATCAGCATTGTAAACCCTCTGGTCTTCTGTTTTTCTCTCTCATCTCCAGACATATCTTGTTTCTCTGTGCCTTATGAGAGCAAAACACAGATTCTCAGTCTTTTATTCTGTTCCTAGAATCACGTAACATTCAGACAGAGAGAAAGAGAGAGAGAGAGAGAGAGAGAGAGAGAGAGAGAGAGAGAGAGAGAGAGAGAGAATGAATTAAAGAATGCTGGCTTACTCTCCACAGTTACCCTTTCCTGGACATGTTCCCACATCTCCTTCTAGTTGCTTCTGCAGCATTCTGATACTCTTTAGTTTTCCTCTATTCTGTGGTTTATTTCTCATGGTTCTCAAGGGAATGATGTCTTTGACAAGCTACTCTATCTTCCGTATGAGGAGTAGTAGTTGTCCTGCTACAATTTCAAGGAAAAGAGCAGGTCTTCAGTAATTAAAGCTGTGTGTCAGCTTGAAGGGTGTGGACTGTGAACTGGACACTTGTGATATGATGATGGCCCTGCAGTTCCCTCTCTGTCCAGCACTTCCTTTCCTGTACTCGACTTTTTTTTTTTTTTTTTTTTTTTTACCCCATACTTAAAAGGTTGAATGAGATGAACCCCATGGGAATTTATTTACGTAAGTCATGATGAGCTTGAAGGTGTTTCTTTGTTCATTGTGAGCTTGTATTCTGAGGATTTAAATGTTATTAGCTTACATGTCAACTTCCATGAACTGTTACAGAGCATACTGCATAAACCTCAAAGTAATAACAAATAATAAGCAGTGAAATCAAACACTTGGAACATGATTGGTCTCCAAAGTTACAGTCTCCTACTGGATTAGTCATCACAACCAAAACATCTTTAAACAATCAAGAAAAAAATCTGCAGAATCCTTCATATTGACCATTTTAATTAAGGTGACCATATGGCCTTGTTTGGCTGGAACATTCTCAGTTTATGTTTGGTGTCCTTGAATAATTATTACTAGTTATTCTTTAGCTCTCAAAACTATTTGTTCAAGTGATATGGTCACTCTATTGATAATCCCAAGAGAAGGGATCACTAAAGTTGGTTATGTGCATAATTATCTGAGATTACATTGAAATTGGAATATACCAGAAAGGGAAAATGGCTATGATCGAAACGGTGCCATTTTAATTTCATTTTGGATGTAATATTGAGAGGATCTAGAATATTAAGGCATTGTTTGAATCTTTAGACTCACAACTTGACAGTTTTCCAAATGTGTTGGTGTTTCTCACAGAAGAGTGAGAATCGATTGGACAAGGTGTTATTCACAACAGGCTATACAAGTATCATCTAGAAAGTACTAGGGCTTCACTCAGACACAAACAACTAACAGAAAAAGTGTGACAAAGTGCAAAAGCCATGGCCAGAGAGCTTTTGTTCAGGGACATTACACCTCTGATACACAGGGTCTCCAGAGACCTGTGTCCTGTACAGTTGAGAGACCTCTCAGCTCAGCAAAGGAGCTGAAACCTCTTCAGTTTAAATGTTATTGCAGTTTGCCACTCACTTTCCTATCTAAAGAAAATGATTTAACTTGTTATCTTTTTACAGGCAAATGTGAGATAGATTTTGAAACACATTGGAAAAATTTAGAAGTTTATCAATAACTCATCATTTTATTATTGTTAGCATTAATGGTCTTTATTGACTGCAAAACATATGTAAAGCATTTTTGAAAAATATTCAAGTTTGGGCTTCTAGTTACCTGTTACCTGTTACCTGAAAGTTGTTCCTGTGTGTGTCAGTGATCCTATGAGTGGAGGGCACAGGTCACTCCCTGATAGTGTTCATTAGGTGATCTTTCTTGACACAGGGTCTCTCTCACTAGGACTCAGGCTTGTTGATTAGGCTAGGCTGCTGGCTCTGGGATATACCTGTGCCCACCTCTCTGGTGCTGGTATTAAAGCAGTGTGCTACCACCCCTGGCTTTGTTTTAATGTAGATCCTGGGCATGTGGCTCAGATCCTCATGACTGCCAAGCAAACACTTTACTGACTGAGTTATATTTCTAACCCCAAAAATGTATGTAAAATTTCTCATTAAAAAAAATTTCTGTAGGTTTCCCCATCAGAGGGATTCTATGAGCAAGGGCATCAAGAGCATGATGGGGAAACCTACAGAGACAACCAAACCAGCTAGTTGGAACTCATGAAATTTAGATCAACATGTGGAAATTACATGGGACTGGACTAGGCCCTCTGCATAGTGAGACAGTTGTGTAGCTTGATCTGCTTAAGGGGCCTCCTGGTAATAGGATCAAAATTCATCCCTGGTACGTGATCAGACTATTTGGAGCCCACTATCTATGATGGGACACCTTGCACAGCCTTGGTGAAGGGGGCGGGGATTGGACCTGCCTCTCCTAAATGTACCTCCCCATGGGAGGCCTTACCTTTATGTAGAAGGGAAGGGGGGTGGGTTGGGGGGAAAGCTGCAGGGATGGGAAGAGGAAAGGGGAAGATCTTTGATTGGTATGTAATATGAATAAATTTTTAAATAAAGAATATTAAAAATATTCTATGTAATCATTTCCCAAAAAAACTGTATTTGAAATTGAGAAAAAATAATGTTTGACAATTTTTCTCTTTTATGCAAATTTTGTGTTAGTCATTATTTTCAAATTGTTGTAGGCTAAAGACTTAGCCTAGTGTTAGAGAGGTGGCCTCTCATGTTAGAGGCACTGGGTTGAATTACTAACATTATGATCACCACTAGCAATACAGTTTTACTTGTTATAAGTGAAAATAGCTGTATTAATTATGGACAGCTCAAATAAAAATGGAAACTAACAATAAAGTGTAATTTGAATTTAGGGCATTTGAAATTAATGTATCTTATAGTTTATAAGTAACATTCTTTTAAAAATAAAAGTATATACATCTTCAGGGTAGTGGTAGCACATGCTTTTAATCCCAGCCCGTAGGGAGGCAGGAGCAGGTGATCCCTGATCTCTGAATTCAAGGCCAGCCTTGCCTACAGAGTGAACTCCAGGACAGCAAAGGTTATACACAGAAACACTGTCTTGAATAACAAACAAAAAATATACATGTATACATACATACACAGAGAAATATATAGATAGATGTTAGATTAGATAGATAGATTACATCCATCCGTACATCCATCTATCCATACATACATATATACATAGGGATAAAGATGTTTTGATATTGCCATTCAGATGGCAAAATCATTTCTAGATAAATTGGTTTAGTTAAGTTTCATAAAATAATAAGAAAACAACATTAATGTTTCCATTTGACAAAGGATGTAAATGTGTTTCAGAATATATGACATTGGGTCAAGAATTGGAACTAGGTTTTTCAGTTATAAAAGAGAAAGGGAAAGAGAAGAATTCAGCACATGAAATCTTCTAATCTTGGCATCCTGTGTACCAACTCCCCTGAATATACTTTCAAATAGAAAATTGACATTTACCAGCTAATAAACTCAGAAGCATGAAACTGGCCTTGCCCCAATCACTGTATAATGGATATTTAGGTACATACCCACACACCCTAAATTCAACCTGACTAGAAATAAGTTTCACTGCAGCTTTATGTGAATATCATGCTCTATGTTGAATGCAGTAGTAGTCAGCAATGTTCCATTCTGATTCTATTGAAGGAGCAATTCCTGTTAATGACTATGCTTTATAGTAGCTGTTTATTTACTGAACTGACTGATCTGATATTGCTTGGCTTCCTGAGTTGGTCTTTGATGTTCCCAAAATGGAGTTTGATCCCACTGACATTTGTGTTACCATTTATGGTGACACAGTTCTGGGAAATCTTCTGAGGAAACTCCTCCCACTAAACACACACACACACACACACACACACACACACACACACACACACACGCACACATGCACACATGCACACTTGCATGCATGCACACACATATGCATACACACATGGGGTGGGGAGATCAACTAACTTAATATAAAAGATTCATTCAATAAACTCTGGGAAGAACATCTCAATAGTTTATGTTCAAAATATTTTTTTTAATAAGAGACACCCTATTGTGTCCAATTTTATGATTTAACACACACACATACACATAGGCATATCTCATCTTTATCCATACAAATTATATCCTAGATTACCCTAAGAAATAACATAATATATGCAATATTCTTCATCATCACCACAACAGAACACATGAGCCAGCTATATCACTCATATTTTGGTCATTAATTACATTAAGGTATTCAAATTTATATTTTAATTTATTCAGAAAAGTAACATCAGAATTTATTTATCAGGCTTTATCAGAATTCAGTATGATTTAATTGCTCATAGGGACTTTATACTGAATAATCCATATTGAGCACTGAGATAATAAATTCATCAATAGAGTAGTTATTAGATGAACTTAATTACTTTACATATGTGCATGCATGCAACATGTTCACTAAATCTTCCAGTGCTTAGTACAGGAATCATCACAGAGTCTCAAAACTGGAGTTATACATAGGTCTGCTTCTTTAAAAACCAATGATTCTTTTTCTGTCCGTGTGTTTGACATTGTATTCCACTCCAGACTTCCAGGATGCACCACTTTCCTGAACTCTGAACTCTGGTTTCTGATTACCCTTTGCTGTGAGTATAGGCCATTCCTCGCCATGCTTCTGGCATTTCTCTTTTGCTTTAGGGAATCACCTACTCAGAAAGAGTTTACCATCCCTATTTGGCCGACTCTCCAGTTTGCAGCTATGAATTGTCTGAAGCCATAGTGGAAAGTTATCTTAGATGAAATACTAAACTCTACAAGCTTCAGAAACTAAAGTTAGTATTTTTCACAATTTGCCCAACTTTCTTAATTTCTCATTATTTTTCAAGTTTTTAATCTTTTTTGTTGTTGTTGTTGAAATTCTACATTCATTTCTTTGTTTCACACTTAACATTGAAAAATTAGTTATCATAAACTGTACCTTTGAATCACTAGACTGCCCACCATATGTGAGGCCATAACAACTGTCTATTCCAAAGATAGGCATTCATGCAGATGTGACTCAACAGTGGCTTTCTGGAGCCACTTTGTCCCCTGGCATGATTTGTGGTTGCAATGTTAAATCTGAATTAATAAGTCTGGCCTTAACAAACATCACTTTATTCTTTCACATGTAAGTTTCACATGTACACATTTATATGTTTGTTTTTTGCATGCAAATTCTCTTTTTCCATACACGTGTCTTCTCGTGCCAAATCCAGCTCTATTCTTGAATTAACTCCATTCCTTCTTCAGTTGGCATACTTTTAAACTGCATTTGGCTTAATGAGACATTGTAAACTTTACCTTCATAACTGGATTGTTAGTTTTGGAGTTCTCCTACAAACACAGACCAGTGCCTCCTAAGTTTCCCTATTGTTCAGCTAATACTAACTAATACTAAAACATAGCATGACCTGTCTTTTAAAATTGTAAAGAAGCCTTTAAGAATGCCAAGGTAATATGAAGAATTTAAGCATCTATAGAGAATCCTTTATACATGCAAGAATATGGATATCTGCTTGTAACTTGAAAAATTGTATAGGTTTATGGCAGCTGTCTGCATAAAAATCACCTAAGAGACTATGCTGTGTGGTGCCAATGCTCAAGCCATGTTTGGAAAGTATAGCTTTAACTCAGGCCCAGAAATTCAATGAACTCAGAGACTATAAAACAACAGATTATGTGAGAATTTATCTAAAGCAGTGGTTTTCAACCTTCCTAATCATGCAACTCATTAATACAGTTCCTCATGTTGTGGTGATCCCCAACCATAAAATTATTTTTTGCT